>NW_015496097.1:15170-17524 GCF_000816755.2 Arachis ipaensis
GCCATTACGGCTCGCCTTTAGGTATCCTCCTCGGGATAGCGTAATTTAAAGAACGAGGGTCAGCAGAACGTAAAAAAAAAAAAACGGAAAAAAAATCTGGAAAAAAACTGTGAAAAAAACCGAAGGATCTTGCCAAAGATGAGGCCATTACGGCTTGCCTTTAGGTGTCCTCCTCGGGATAGCGTCATTTAAAGAACGAGGGTCAGCACAACGTAAAAAAAAAAATAATCGGGAAAAAACTGTGAAAAAAAATCGGAGGAGCTTGCCAAAGATGAGGCCATTACGGCTCGCCTTGAGGTGTCTTCCTCGGGATAGCGTCATTTAAAGAACGAGGGTGAGCACAACGTAAAAAAAAAAAAAAAACCAGGAAAAAACCGGAAAAAAAACTGTGAAAAAAAAAAACGAAGGAGCTTGCCAAAGATGAGGCCATTACGGCTCGCTTTTAGGTGTCCTCCTCGTGATAGCGTCATTTAAAGAACAAGGGTCAGCACATCGTAGTAAAAAAAAAAACCGTGAAAAAACCGAGAAAAAAACTGTGAAAAAAAAAATCAGAGAAGCTTGCCAAAGATGAGGCCATTACGGCTTGCCTTTAGGTGTCCTCCTCGGGATAGCGTCATTTAAAGAACGAGGGTCAGCACAACGTATAAAAAAAAAAACTGGGAAAAAACAGGAAAAACTGTGTTAAAAAATCGAAGGAGCTTGCCAAACATGAGGCCATTACGGCTCGCTTTTAGGTGTCCTCCTCGGGATAGCGTCATTTAAAGAACGAGGGTCAGCACAACGTAGTAAAAAAAAAGGGGGGAAAAAACCGAGAAAAAACTGTGAAAAAAAATTGTAGGAGCTTGCCAAAGATGAGGCCATTACGGCTTGCCTTTTGGTGTCCACCTCGGGATAGCGTCATTTAAAGAACGAGGGTCAGCACAACATAATAAAAAAAAAAACGGGAAAAAGCTGTAAAAAATAACCGAAGGAGCTTCCCAAAGATGAGGCCATTACGGCTCGCCTTTAGGTGTCCTCCTCGGGATAGCGTCATTTAAAGTACGAGGGTCAGCACAACGTAGTAAAAAAAAAACGTGGAAAAAACCGAGAAAAAACTGTGAAAAAAAAATCAGAGGAGCTTTGATGACAAGTCATCTTAGCCTAGTTTTACTAGCCTTTTTCTTTGTTTTTATTTGGTTTTATGCACTTTCTTGCATCCTAAGTAAGTAATTTGGAATGAAAATGCATGACTTCTTTGAATCAAACAATCACCATGTAATTGATGCTAAATCATGAGGTTTAAGCCAAATTTAATTGATCTCTAATGATTTATAAACCTTGTGAATTTGGAGATACTTTGATTGGTTGTTTTGATTAATTGTAGGTGAAGAAAAGAAGAAAAGAAGAAAGCGTGGCCTAAGAAGTGTGGCTCAAGGAAAAAAAATGTGGCCAAGAAAGGAGGAAGTGTGGCGCAACAAACCATGAAGCTCACTCCAAGAGCACCAAGCTCACTAAGTGAGCACTACATTTACTCCCAGGAGACCAAGGCACAAAGCTCAGCTCACTTTGTGAGCTGAGCACAACATGAGGCCAAGAAACAAGGAAAGAAGAAACCAAGCTCAGCTCACAAAGTGAGCATTATCGAGAGCACCAAAGAAATAATTCAAGGAAAATAAGTTGCAAATGCATGCCCCAAGGCTTGAACTCATGACCAAGGGGGATGGGGGGAGGCGCTACCCACAAGGAAAAATAAGCTAAAAATGGCCAAATGCAATCCCCAAGATTCGAACCCCACACCTTGAGGAAGCAAGGAAGCAAGGAAGCAAGGCAACCAAAGAAAAGGGGCAGCGCATGCTTCCCATGGGTTTCGAACCAAGGACCTTCCCTTGGATGTCTGATGGTGTATTTTTGTGGAAAAACGAATTTCTCCAAAATACCCAAAACTAACCGGCAAGTGCACCGGGTCGCATCAAGTAATAATAACTCACGGGAGTGAGGTCGATCCCACAGGGATTGAAGGATTGAGCAATTTTAGTTTAGTGGTTGATTTAGTCAAGCGAATCAAGATTTTGTTGAGTGATTAGTGATTTGCAGAATTTAGATTGCATGGAAAGTAAAGGGAATGGGTAAATTGCATGAAATTAAAGAGAACTGAAATTTAAAGTGCTGAATCTTAAAGAACAAGAAATTAAATGGCAGAAACTTAGAACGCAAGAAATGTAAATTGCAGAATCTTAAAGTGCAAGAAATGTAAATAGCTTGGATTGTAAAGGGAATTGGGAATTGGATTTGCAGAAATTAAACAAGGAAAAGTAAAATTCAACAAGCAGAGGAGTAGAAGATAACTTGGATTGAACCGGATCTAAAAACAGAAT
>NW_015496097.1:18263-33098 GCF_000816755.2 Arachis ipaensis
TGAGATTGAAACAGAATTCCTTCAATTCTCCAACCCAAGATCCAAGATAAGTGTAATTGAAATTGAAAGCAAGAAAACTAAGAGGAAGCGAATTCAATTCTCCTTCCCCGAGACTTAGAAATTAAAATTCTCTCCACACCAAAAGCTCTCCGAAAACTCTCTATGAAAACTAAAAGGAAAAGCTCTCCAAAAACTTAAATCCTATGCTATTTATACACTTTCTTCAAATGGTCTTCAAGCCTTCAATTGGGCCTTTGATCTTGATGGAATTGGGTTGATAGAGGCCTTGGTTGATTGCTCTTGGAGTTTGGAGAAGAACCAAATTGAACCGGGTTTGGAATCATGAAAGCTTGAGTAAAAGTTTGAGTAAAAGTTTGAGGCTAACTTTTACTCCAACTTTTCACATCAGCCACCCTTCTTTGCTGATACCAACGTTGGGGAAAAAGTTAGGGGTCAAACTTTTGCTCCAACGTTGGCCTCCCCTTGCACACTCATGGCGCCAACGTTTGCCAAAAAGTTAGAGGCAAACGTTGGAGCAAACTTTTGCTCTCCAGGGTGTGTTGTTCATGCGCCAACGTTTGCCAAAAAGTTAAATTGGCTCTATTCATCGCTTCCTCTACTCTATCTTCAAGCTTCATTGTATTGCTTACTTCTATCTCACTTCTCCTTTTGAAGAATTCATCAAAAGTTGGAAAAGCTGGATCCATGTTGTGCAGATGCTCTCCAATATAGTTCAGCTTGATTTGACTATTTATGTTGTAGTCGGCTTGGACCTCATATCTTGCATCTTGGAGTGTTGTGAACTCTTTGAGAGCCCTCAAATTTTCAGCTTGCATTTGTTCCAACTTTCCAAATGATTCATGAGATTGAAAAGCATGCTCTTCTTGCATCACAAGGAATTTTGACTCAAATTCACTTTGTTTGTTCATCATTCTTAGCTCCCGTTCTTCTTGTTCTTGTTGGTTTTTCATGTATAGTGAATGGTATTCCTCTTGCCTTTCTTGAATTCTCATGTACTGTTGTGATAATCTTCCAATTGCTTCCTGCATTTGAGTCATGTCTAGATTGTTATGTAAAGGAATGTGCTGCTGTTCCTCCTCTTCTTGTGGCTCTTCTTCCTCTTGTAATTCTTCTCCCTCCATTGGTTCTTCTCTTTACCTTCTTCCATGTAGTCTTCGGCCTTGATGTGCTTCAGGAGCCATCATCATTCTTTCAATGGTTATAGGCATGCCTTGGCTTAACCACATTGGATTCCATTTGCCAAAAAGTTTGAGGCTAACGTTGGTGCAAACTTTTGCTCTCCAGGGTGTTGATTTGTGATGCCAAAAGTTTGCCAAAAAGTTTGAGGCAAACTTTTGCTCCAGCTTTTTGCCCAAAAGTTTGCACAAAAGTTTGAGGCACACTTTTGGTCAAGCTTTTTGCTCCCTGGTTCATTTTCACTTATTCCAAAAGTTTGAGCTAAAGTTTGAGGCAAACGTTTGCTCAAACTTTTTGGCCTCTCTTCCTCCTAGCCATTCCTTCTTGCTTCAACCTTTCTCCAAGCTTTCTTCACCTATCATTAATCAACCAAACACATCAAAGCTATGCTCAAAACCATGAGATATTCATTCTTTCATAATATGTGACAATTATAGCATAAAACCTCATGAAAAAGCATGAATTCATACATGGTTGATTAAATCAAGGGAAGCATGAAAATCTACCTAATTGGCTTGCTTATGGCTCAAGAAAGTGCATAATTCAATTGAAAACAAAAGAAAAAGGCTAGTGAAACTAGGCTAAGATGACTTGTCATCAATGTCCCAAGGCTCAGCTCACTTGGAGAGCTGAGCGCTACTTCTTGATGCATGGGGGCACATCTTGACACGGCCAGGGAGTGGGGCACGCAACAAATTGACAAGGCCCATGGTGCATCACACAACAAATTTGACACGGCCAGGGAAGGAGTGGAGCGCGCATGACACGGTCCAAGGGGCAGCACAACAAATTGGCACTAAGGCACCAATGCTCAGCTCACAAAGTGAGCTGAGCTCTCCCCTATTGCATCCCACACAGCACGCTATGCAAGGCCTCACTACACTAAGTTTCAAAGCTCAGCTCACTTTGTGAGCTGAGCATCCCCCTGGGAGGTGCATTTGGGCTGAAAATGAAAATTAAAAATCCAACTTAATTCATTTCTTCACCAAATCAAAAGCCCATCCAAATTCCAAAATCCAATAATAGAAAGTGTATAAATAGGAGTTAGTTTGATGTAATTAGGACTTTTGGACCTTTGTTTTACCATTTGACATCTCTAGACTTTATTTTGAATTTTCCTTTTTAGATTTCATTTTCATTTTGAGCTTTTTGTTTCAGAGAATTTGGAAGGAGAATTGATCTCTCTTCTTCTTGGTTCTTGTTTGAGAACTCTTTAATTTTCTTGCTTTGGATCTTGGGTAGAGAATTGAAGAACTTCTGTTTCAATCTCACCTTGAGATCTTGTTTAATTTTCTGCATAATTGAATTCCACTTTCTGTTTATTGCTTCTGCTTCTACTCTCTCTGTAATTTACTTTTCTTTGTTTCTTTTGCAATTGTTCTTGTTAGATCAAGGAAGGATTTGAGATCTAGACTTGTTATCTAGTCTCTTCCACTCCTGAGATCTTAAACCACTTTTAAATTGCTGCAAATTAAGCACTGCTTTTCTGTCTTTAAAATTCTTCAAGGCATTTCACTCTTTTGTTTGAGATCCATTCCAACTCAATTCTTCTTTTGCTTTGCTGCTTGATGCAATTTAATTCTGCTTGTTTAAATTCTGCAATCCCAATTCCCAATTCCTTTTATGATTCAAGCAATTTACATTTCTTGCACTTTAAGCTTTAGCCATTTACATTTCTTGCAATCTAAGTTTCTGTAATTTACATTACTTGCACTTTAAGATTCTGCTTCTTTACTTTCCTGCTCTTTAATTTGACTGCATTTTACCCTCTCCCTTTACATTTCAAGCAATTTAATTTCTGCAAAGCACAAATCACTCAACCAATACTTGATTCGCTTGACTAAATCAACCACTAAACTAAAATTGTTCAATCCTTCAATCCCTGTGGGATCGACCTCACTCATGTGAGTTATTATTACTTGATGCGACCCGGTCCACTTGCCGGTGAGTTTTGTGTTGGATCATTTTCCACACATCAAGTTTTTGGCGCCGTTGCCGGGGATTGAATTAGGTTGACAATGATTAAGTGAAGTGAAGATCTAGATCAAGCACTTTTTATTTTTCTGTTTCTTTAACTTTTAACTAACACACTAACTGTTTGAATTTTTGCTTAAGCCAACTAACATTTCACTTCAGCCATGGATTGAAGTGTTATTGCCTTTCTGGCATTGTGTGACTTTTATATTTTGGTTGTATGTCAGGTACAAGGAGAGTTATACCCACTTTTTGTGAACAAGACGAAAGAACCCTCAGAAGATTAAGAAGAGCCGAAAGAGGGAAAAACATTATTGGAGAAGAGGAGTCAGAAGAAGAATTCCAAGATATGGAGGAACACTTAACAAATCCACCAAATGGAACAGAAGGAGCAGCCAATAACAACAATAATCCACCACAGAGAAGAGTTTTGGCTTCCTACACATGCGCAGATCCTAGACATTGTGGGAGTAGCATTCTCACCCCAAATGTTAATGCAAATAACTTTGAACTAAAGCCACAACTCATCACCTTGGTTCAAAACAATTGTTCTTATGGAGGAGGACCACTTGAAGACCCTAACCAACACTTGTCTACCTTCTTGAGGATTTGTGACACTGTCAAAACCAATGGTGTGCACCCTGACAGTTACAAGCTACTGCTATTTCCATTTTCTCTCAGAGACAAAGTCACTCAATGGTTGGAATCCTTCCCAAGAGACAGCATCAATAATTGGGATGATCTAGTAACCAAGTTCCTTGCCAAGTTTTACCCACCTCAAAGAGTTATTAGATTGAAGACTGAAGTGCAAACATTCACACAAATGGATGCTGAACCCTTGTATGAGGCATGGGAACGATATAAAGCTCTAATCAGGAAGTGTCCACCGGGAATGTTCAGTGAGTGGGACAGATTGCAAAATTTCTATGAAGGATTAACACTGAAATCTCAAGAGGCTTTGGATTATTCAGTAGGAGGCTCTTTACAACTAATGAAAATGGCAGAGGAAGCCCAAAATCTCATTGATATGGTGGCCAACAATCAGTACTTCTTTGCTCACCAAAGACAACGCCAACCATCACAAAGGAAAAGAGTGATGGAGTTGGAAGGAGTGGACTCAATCCTAGCTCAAAACAAGATGATGCAGCAACAAATTCAACAACAGTTTGAGCAAATGGCCAAGAGGATTGACAGCCTCCAAGTTGCAGCAGTTAACACTAGCCAACCATCAACCACATGGGGGCAAAATGAAGAAACTCAAGAGGAGCAGCATCAAGAACTAGTCCAGTACATGCACAACCAAAATTCTGGGACAAATGAAGTCTATGGTGATACCTACAATCCTTCATGGAAGAACCACCTAAACCTTAGATGGGGAGACAACCACAATCAAACTCAGTAGCAATGGCAGAAAAACTCAAACCAGAACAACTGGAAAAACACAAACCAAAATAACCAGCAGAATAATAGCCAAACCACATACAGAAAACCACAAAACACCTACCCCAATTCTAACCATCATCCATCAAATAACCAAGCCTCAAACCAAAACACTTATCCTCAACCCTCAACACCTCACAATCAACCAATCTCACAAAACTCTCAGAGGATTAACAACTTGGAGCTCTTAATGGAAAAGATGATGAAGCATCAAGAGATGACATTGAGGAACCAGGAAGCCTCCATAAAATGTATGGAAAGGAAAATTGGACAACTCTCCAAGCAAATCACCATTGAAAGGCCATCAAGCTCACTACCTAGTGACACCATCCCTAATCCAAAAGAGGAGTGCAAGGCAATACAACTGAGGAGTGGAAAAGTCCTGATGAAAAATGAAGAAGCAACCAAGAAGCCCAAGGAAAGTGATAAGAAACAAGATGGAGAAGAGAAGGCCAATAATGAGGATATAACAGCAAGCAAGCAGATCTCAGAAGAGCTCAAAGAAAGAGAAGATCAGCCACAAAAATCAAGGAAGGAGAAGGAAGCAATGAAAGAGCCAACCAAGGAACAAAGACAGGGAGTGAACTTCACACCACCCTTGCCATATCCTCAAAGGTTCAACAAAGAGACTAAGGACCAACACTTCCCAAAATTTCTTGAAGTCTTCAAGAAGTTGGAGATCAATATTCCCTTAGCTGAAGCACTTGAACAAATGCCCCTGTATGCAAAGTTCTTGAAAGAACTCATTAACAAGAAGAGAAGTTGGCAAGAAAAAGAGACTGTGCTTCTCACTGAAGAGTGCAGTGCACTCATCAGAAAAGGACTCCCTCCCAAGCTGGAAGACCCTGGAAGTTTCTTCCTACCTTGCACCGTTGGAAATCTACTTATCAATAAAGGGATGTGTGTCTTAGGAGCAAGCATAAATTTAATTCCATCATCCTTAGTGAAGAAGCTTGGCATAGGGGAGGTGAAACCAATACAGATGTCCTTAGAATTAGTGGACCAGTCAGTAGTATATCCCAAAGGAATGATTGAAAACCTTTTAGTTAAGGTTGGCAAGTTTATTTTTCCTGTGGACTTTGTAATATTGAACACTGAAGAAGAAGAAAACAATTCAATCATCTTTGGAAGGCAATTTTCGGCCACTACCAGAGCCATCATAGATGTGGAGCAGGGAGAACTAACTCTCAGGATGCACGAGGAAAGCATTATCCTAAAAGTGTTTCCAGAACCACAAGTTAGTGAAGAAAGAGGCAGAGTAGTCAGTGACTGTTTTCCAAAGCAAGCAACCAACAGCACAGGGGAACAGAAGAGTGATCATGTACAAGGAGGAGAAGGAATTCAAAAAGGAATCAGGATGATAAACAAGAAGGAAGGTACCACAACCAAAGCTGCTACCAAGGAAGAAAGGTTAATAAGAAAAAGGAAGAAAAATAAGAAGAAAGCTCACAAAGGATGGAAGAATAAAAAAATCCCAACTGAAGGATTCTCCAAAGGCGACAAGGTGATGACAAGTCATCCTAGCCGATTTTAACTAGTCTTTTTCTTTTGTTTTCATTAGAATTATGCACTTTCTTGAGCTACAAGCAAGCTAATTGAGTAGATTTTCATGTTTCCCTTGATTGAATCAACCATATATGAATTCATGCCATTTCATGAGGTTTTATGCTATATTTGTTGCATATTGTGAAAGAATGAATATCTCATGATTTTGAGCATAGCTTTGATGTGTTTGGTTGATTAATTATAGGTGAATAACGTTGGCACATGAATTACAAGGGAGAGGAGCAAAAGTTTGCGCCAACGTTAGACCCCTAACATGGAGGCTAACGTTGGCGCCACTAGCACACAAGGCAAGGCCAACGTTAGGGTCAAAGTTAGACCCCTAACGTTGGCACCAACGTTCATACCAGCAAGTTTTGTGGGCTGCTATGAAAAGTTGGAGCCAAAGTTAGACCCCTAACTTTAGCTCCAACTTTTGGTCCAACTTTTACTAACCTCAAACCCGGTTCAATTGGTTCACTTTGGTTCTTCTTCAAACTTCAAGAGCAATCAACCAAGGCCTCTTTCAACCCAATTCCACCAAGAGCAAAGGCCCAACTCAAGGCTTGAAGATCATTTAAAGAAAGTGTATAAATAGGATAGAATTCAAGTTCTTCGGTGAGCTTTCTTTTGGAATTTTCATAATAGTTTTTGGAGAGCTTTGGATATTGAGTGATCTTTAATTTCTTTGTCTTGGGGAAGGAGAATTCATTTCTCTTCCTCTTAGTTTTATTGCTTTCAATTTCAATTACACTTGTCTTGGATCTTGGATTGAAGAATTGAAGAAATTCTGTTTCAATCTCAATCTTGGATCTCTCTGCTTTACTCACTGCATAATTGAATTTAATTTTCTGTTAATTGCTCTTCATCTCTTTTCTTTGCAATTGTTCTTGTTGGATCTAGGAAGGCATTGATATCTAGACTTGATTTTCTAGTCTCTGGGTCCTGAGATCCAAATCTCCAATTTACATTCTGTTTTTCTTGCTTTCCATGTTCATTTACTTTTCTGCTATAAGATCCGATCCAATCCCAATTCCCTTTTACTCTTCTGTTTGATGCAATTTAACTTTTCCTTGTTTAATTACTGTAAATCCACGTCCCAATCCCCTTTACATTTCAAGCAATTTACATTCCTTGCACTTTAAGATTCCGCAATTTACATTTCTTGCACTCTAAGTTTCTGCCATTTAATTTCTTGTTCTTTATGTTTCAGCAATTTATTTCTTGTTCTCTTTACTTCAATGCAATTTAATTTCTGCAAGTCACAAAACACTCAACCAATTCTTGATTCGCTTGACTAAATTAACCACTAAGCTAAAATTGCTCAATCCTTCAATCCCTATGGGATCGACCTCACTCCCGTGAGTTTTTATTACTTGATACGACCCGGTACACTTGCCGGTTAGATTTGTGTATTTTGGGAGAAATTTATTTTTCCTCCAAAATATCTCATCACAAGGTGCAACTAATATATCAGCAGCTGGGAACTAAGGATCACTACACTGTTAACCAAGTACTCTCTTTTGAGCATGTGGAAATTGAGCACCAAGGGACAAAGAAGAAGCTCACAGTCAGAGGGGACAAGCTGAGGCACTACAGTCATCAACCACCATAAAAGAGAGGGTTCAATGTCAAGCTAATTACAATAAAAGAGCGCTTCATGGGAGGCAACCCATGATTTAAGATTCCTGCTTGCTTTTAAATTCAATAAATTTTGACCACCTTAGCATGGTTTTGAATGTACTTGACAAATGCATACATTATTTTGAAACATATGGCAGACTTCTAAGTTTGGTGTGCTTGACAGCACACAGAAGCTAACTTTTCAAACACTTTTAGATCATATGCTTAGTCACTTCGATGAAGTATATGACCAAACATTAAGTTTGGTGTCTGCATATGTATCAATTACAAGAAAGATCAACTTTTGTTCAAAAAAAAAAAGAGAAAAGACAATCAAAATCATGCAGAGATGAATCATGCATTATTCTATTTTAGGAATTTATGGATTAGAAGTTATGATGAAAGTATCAATTGTGACAAATGCTTGTTTTTAACATTAATCTCTCAGCAAGAGACAAGTTTGGTGTTCACCAAATCTTGGTTCACTAAGTAAAGAACACAATTGATCTTTCATAACAAAAAAATATATAAATAATGCAATCACTCCTTTCACCACCGTGCTACAATTGCATACTAAAGCATATCATTCTTGTTTAATTAGAAAAAAAGAAGGCTGAAGCAAAGACAAGACAAAGGGACGGTTATGACAAGTCAAGAGAAGGGTCACATGTGCCTAGGGAGGTGTTCCAACTTTGGAAAGCAAAAATCTGCATGCTAGTCACCTTGAGGAACGGACTCCATGCAACCAATAGGAAGAGAATCCTTGTCAATCCTCAAGAGAACATGCAAGCCGTTCATCTCATAAAGTCACTAGGTTGTTCAACTCAATCTCCACCCTTCACAATCTATGACCGAACCATTCCCCAAGTGTAGTCTTCGGCCAACCTTTTCTTTCCTTGCCTATAAAAGAGTTAAGACATCTCTTGCATCACAAGTCCCTACAAGCTTTCTTTATAAACACAAATTTCTGCCTTCACCTTTTGCAATTCTATACATATACACCACCTCTCTCATAACAACAACGTTTCCTCCCTCACCCTCTTAACACCACAAAACCATACCTCAAAGCCACCCTTGTTTTGTCTTCTCGATTGCACTCATGGCTTCATCAAGCTCAAGGAGAAGGCCAGGCAAGGAACCAATGGTGACCGAACCTCCTACCTATGATACAAAGAGATTTAGATCTCAGTTTCATGAAGGAAAATATCATAGGTTCATGAAGGCAAAGCTCATCATCTATGAAAGGTATTTTGAGATGAAAGAAGAAGAATACCCCATCATGAAACAAATCACTAGGGAAGAAGGTGGGACCTGCTATGCGATCCCCTCCCCAAAATTAGTGCACTCATGATCAGGGAGTTCTATGCAAATGTCGTGAAGGAAAGTGAAGGCATCTCCTCTTACAAAAGCTATGTTAGAGGAACTGAAGTGGATTTCAGCCCAGCATCTATTACAAGGGCTTTGAAGCTGAGAACCATAACTTATGAAGAACCCAGTTATGAGGCCAGATTGCAGAACGAGAATGATCCTGATGAAATTCTCCAGGGGATATGCTTGGAAGGCACAGATTGGGAAAGAGATTCAAAAGGAGTCCCAAGCCAATTGAAAAGAATAAATCTCATTCCTGAAGCCAAGGGATGGTATGAGATAATAAGCGAGCACTCTTAACATACTGTATCTTACATGGAGGAGAAATCAACCTTGCACAACTCATAGCTGATAGTATTCAAAAGATAGCTGAGAGCACAAACAAATCCACCAGGCTTGGCCATCCGAGCACAATTCTAAGGTTGTGTACTAGAGCTGGAGTGATCTTTGAAGATGAGGACACAGAGAAAGTAAGAAGAGGAGCAGGAATAACAAGGAAAACCATGGAAGGAATTGCTGAGGATGATGATCAAGAAGAAGGGCCCCAAAGAAGAAGAAGATCAGAGGAAGGAGGAGAACAAGCTCACGGTGCCATAGACATGAGTCAACTACAAAGAGTTCTTGAAGAAATATCACAGCAAAATATGATAGCACAAGAACAGTACTCAAGATGCCAAGAGCAATATCTAGAGCACCGGGAGCAATACTTGAAAGACAGGGAGCAACATGAAGCTTGGCAGCATAGAATGGAGGAAAGATTGGAAAGCTGGCAGCAACAATCAATGGCCCAACAAAAAGAATTTCAAGCCAAGATTCTTGAGGGACAAAGGGAACTAACAACAGGACTTCAAGAGTCATATGGTAAGATGTTCCTGACCCAAGCCAAGTATGGGGAATATACTCACAACCTGTATCAATGGAAGAATATTCACCACACTATTGGAGAGGTTAGACATGTGCAACAATCAGATTGTAATGAAAATGTGCAAGCAAGGTTGGAGTACTTAAGCCGTTGCATGCCAGCAATCAATCCACAAATCAAATCATTTGATCAATGTCAAGAACTTAGAGACCGCCAGGCAGCAAAGTCTAAGCTTAATAACCAGGTAGCATACCAAAGATTAGAAGAAGTTGGGCTTTCAGGACTCACAGATTCTATTTGGGACAGAAGATGTCCTCGTGAAGAAGCTCAAGATTATGGACAAAAGAGGAAGAAGAAGAAGGGAGAATCCAGCAAATCCAAAAGAATGGAAATTCCTGAAAAATAGAGGTGGTGAAGTTTCTTTTCTTATTCGTACTTAAATAAGGAAGATGCATGTCTGAAACATGACATGCCTCCAATTACTTTATGTTCTACTATTCCTTTTGTTTGCATTAATAGTTGGCTAAGGATAAACTATCTGCATAATAATTGTCATCATTCATTAACTTGAATACTTTGTCTTGTTCCCCTTGCTATTTGAATAAAAGAAAGATGTTTAATTTAGAAAAGTAATTGTTCAATGTTGCAAAAGTTAGAATAAAAGTTAGTGGTGGTGTCTGTTTGATTTAATTGATAGCTCATAGAATAAATGCTGCAAAATGACTTGTTACTTTAAGCTTAAGCTAGTTTGTTGCTGTGACCCTTCAATTAATGAAAGTCCCTTGAAAATAAATCAAAACAGAAAGAAAAAAAAGAAATAGAAAAAGCCAAAGAAAGTGGCAAAGAAACAAACAATAAGGCTAGACACCAATAGCTTGGACCCTAGGACATATGCCTGTGGTGTTTTTGTACTGGATATGCTTGGACAAGTAAGTTCTAAGGAGTATTTTAAAACTTGGCAACTTAGATCAACTGATTTGGGATTGCCAACTGAAAGTCCACAATAAAGAGAAACCTAGCTACAAGACATTTAGTGATCCAAAGAGATGCTGGGCATCAATGATCCTAGGAAGAAAAAGGTGAGCCATGTGTCTGTGGTGAAGAAATGTTGAGTGAAATTAAGCCAAAGGCCACTGCAACATTTGCCACCAAGTCTTCAATAAGAAATAAGCTCTGTAATGCAAAAGAAAGAAGAAAAACTAACAAGGGAAATAAGCAAAAAGTGAGGAGTCATAGCAGCAACCTTGGAGAACTCTTAAAGAAACATTGTTGTTTTGACAGCAAGTAATAAATGAGCTACTCTTGATCTCCATAAAACCCCATAGACAAAACTCAACTATTTGCCTAATAAGAACATATATACTTATCTATTTCATTCTATCTTCTCTTATGTTTGATGCTTGCTTGGGGACAAGCAAGTTTTAAGTTTGGTGTTGTGATGACAAGTCATCTTAGCCTAGTTTTACTAGCCTTTTTCTTTATTTATATTTGGTTTTATGCACTTTCTTGCATCCTAAGTAAGTAATTTGGAATGAAAATGCATGACTTCTTTGAATCAAACAATCACCATGTAATTGATGCTAAATCATGAGGTTTAAGCCAAATTTAATTGATCTCTAATGATTTATAAACCTTGTGAATTTGGAGATACTTTGATTGGTTGTTTTGATTAATTGTAGGTGAAGAAAAGAAGAAAAGAAGAAAGCGTGGCCTAAGAAGTGTGGCTCAAGGAAAAAAATGTGGCCAAGAAAGGAGGAAGTGTGGCGCAACAAACCATGAAGCTCACTCCAAGAGCACCAAGCTCACTAAGAGAGCGCTACATTTAATCCTAAGAGACCAAGGCACAAAGCTCAACTCACTTTGTGAGCTGGGCACAACATGAGGCCAAGAAACAAGGAAAGAAGAAACCAAGCTCAGCTCACAAAGTGAGCATTATCGAGAGCACCAAAGAAATAATTCAAGGAAAATAAGTTGCAAATGCATGCCCCAATGCTTGAACTCATGACCAAGGGGGATGGGGGGAGGCGCTACCCACAAGGAAAAATAAGCTAAAAATGGCCAAATACAATCCCGAAGATTCATTTTGAGCTTTTTGTTTTTGAATTCAGATTTCAGAGAATTTGGAAGGAGAATTGATCTCTCTTCTTCTTGGTTCTTGCTTGAGCACTCTTTAATTTTCTTGCTTTGGATCTTGGGTAGAGAATTGAAGAACTTCTGTTTCAATCTCACCTTGAGATCTTGTTTAATTTTCTGCATAATTGAATTCTACTTTCTGTTTATTACTTCTACTTCTACTCTCTCTGCAATTTACTTTTCTTTGTTTCTTTTGCAATTGTTCTTGTTAGATCAAGGAAGGATTTGAGATCTAGACTTGTTATCTAGTCTCTTCCACTCCTGAGATCTTGAACCACTTTTAAATTGCTGCAAATTAAGCACTACTTTTCTGTCTTTAAAATTCTTCAAGGCATTTCACTCTTTTGTTTAAGATCCATTCCAACTCAATTCTTCTTTTGCTTTGCTGCTTGATGCAATTTAATTCTGCTTGTTTAAATTCTGCAATCCCAATTCCCAATTCCTTTTATGATTCAAGCAATTTACATTTCTTGCACTTTAAGCTTCAGCCATTTACATTTCTTGCAATCTAAGTTTCTGTAATTTACATTACTTGCACTTTAAGATTCTGCTTCTTTACTTTCCTGCTTTTTAATTTGACTGTATTTTACCCTCTCCCTTTACATTTCAAGCAATTTAATTTCTGCAAAGCACAAATCACTCAACCAATACTTGATTCGCTTGACTAAATCAACCACTAAACTAAAATTGTTCAATCCTTCAATCCCTGTGGGATCGACCTCACTCATGTGAGTTATTATTAATTGATGCGACCCGGTCCACTTGCCGGTGAGTTTTGTGTTGGATCATTTTCCACACATCAAGTTTTCCAAAGAGGAGGCCATTACGGCTTACCTTTAGGTGTCCTCCTCGGGATAGCGTCATTTAAAGAACGAGGGTCAGCACAACGTATAAAAAAAACGGTGAAAAAAAAAACCGAAGGAGCTTGCCAAAGATGAGGCAATTACGGCTCGCTTTTAGGTGTCCTCCTCGGGATAGCGTCACTTAAAGAACGAGGTTCAGCATAACGTAGTAAAAAAAAAGGGGAAAAAACCGAGAACAAACTGTGAAAAAAAAATCAGAGGAGCTTGCCAAAGATGAGGCCATTACGGCTTGCCTTTAGGTGTCCTCCTCGGGATAGCGTCATTTAAAGAATGAAGGTCAGCACAACGTTTAAAAAAAAAAAAACACCTGAGGAGCCATCTGAAGATGAGGCCATTACGGCTCGCCTTTAGGTGTCCTCCTCGGGATAGCGTCATATACAGAACGAGGGCAGCACAACGTAAAAAAAAATAAAACGGGGAAAAAACTATGAAAAAAAAATCGAAGGAGCTTGCCAAAGATGAGGCCATTACTGCTCGCTTTTAGGTGGCCTCCTCGGGATAGCGTCATTTAAAGAACGAGGGTCAGCACAATGTAAAAAAAAAATGAGGAGCCTGCCGAAGATGAGGCCATTACAGCTCGCCCTGAGGTGTCCTCCTCGGGATAGCGTCATTTAAAGAACGAGGGTCAGCACAATGTAAAAAAAAAATGAGGAGCCTGCCGAAGATGAGGCCATTACAGCTCGCCCTGAGGTGTCCTCCTCGGGATAGCGTCATTTAAAGAACGAGGGTCAGCACAATGTAAAAAAAAAATGAGGAGCCTGCCGAAGATGAGGCCATTACAGCTCGCCCTGAGGTGTCCTCCTCGGGATAGCGTCATTTAAAGAACGAGGGTCAGCACAATGTAAAAAAAAAATGAGGAGCCTGCCGAAGATGAGGCCATTACAGCTCGCCCTGAGGTGTCCTCCTCGGGATAGCGTCATTTAAAGAACGAGGGTCAGCACAATGTAAAAAAAAAATGAGGAGCCTGCCGAAGATGAGGCCATTACAGCTCGCCCTGAGGTGTCCTCCTCGGGATAGCGTCATTTAAAGAACGAGGGTCAGCACAATGTAAAAAAAAAATGAGGAGCCTGCCGAAGATGAGGCCATTACAGCTCGCCCTGAGGTGTCCTCCTCGGGATAGCGTCATTTAAAGAACGAGGGTCAGCACAATGTAAAAAAAAAATGAGGAGCCTGCCGAAGATGAGGCCATTACAGCTCGCCCTGAGGTGTCCTCCTCGGGATAGCGTCATTTAAAGAACGAGGGTCAGCACAATGTAAAAAAAAAATGAGGAGCCTGCCGAAGATGAGGCCATTACAGCTCGCCCTGAGGTGTCCTCCTCGGGATAGCGTCATTTAAAGAACGAGGGTCAGCACAATGTAAAAAAAAAATGAGGAGCCTGCCGAAGATGAGGCCATTACAGCTCGCCCTGAGGTGTCCTCCTCGGGATAGCGTCATTTAAAGAACGAGGGTCAGCACAATGTAAAAAAAAAATGAGGAGCCTGCCGAAGATGAGGCCATTACAGCTCGCCCTGAGGTGTCCTCCTCGGGATAGCGTCATTTAAAGAACGAGGGTCAGCACAACGTATAAAAAAAAAAAAAACAAAGTCGGGAAAAAACTGTGAAAATAAAAACCGAAGGAGCTTGCCAAAGATGAGGCAATTACGGCTCGCTTTTAGGTTTTCTCCTCGGGATAGCGTCATTTAAAGAACGAGGTTCAGCACAACATAGTAAAAAAAAAGGGGAAAAAACCGAGAAAAAACTGTGAAAAAAAACAGAGGAGCTTGCCAAAGATGAGGCCATTATGGCTTGCCTTTAGGTGTCCTCCTCGGGATAGCGTAATTTAAAGAACGAGG
>NW_015496097.1:34323-35377 GCF_000816755.2 Arachis ipaensis
CCCCTCGGGATAGCGTCATTTAAAGAACGAGTGTCAGCACAACGTAAAAAAAAAAAAAAAAACACCTGTGAAAATACCTGAAAAAAGAAACAGGAAAAAAAACTGTGAAAAATAACCGAAGGAGCTTCCCAAAGATGAGGCCATTACGGCTCGCCTTTAGGTGTCCTCCTCGGGATAGCGTCATATACAGAACGAGGGTCAGCACAGCGTAGTAAAAAAAAAAAAAACTGGGAAAAAACCGAGAAAAAACTGTGAAAAAAAATTAGAGGAGCTTGACAAAGATGAGGCCATTACGGCTCGCCTTGAGGTGTCCTCCTCGGGATAGCGTCATTTAAAGAACGACGGTGAGGACAAGGTAAAAAAAAAAAAAAAAAAAAACCCAGGAAAAACCGGAAAAAAAACTGTGAAAAAAAAAAACCGAAGGAGCTTGCCAAAGATGAGGCCATTACGGCTCGTTTTTAGGTGTCCTCCTCGGGATAGCGTCATTTAAAGAACAAGGGTCAGCACAGCGTAGTAAAAAAAAAACTGGGAAAAAACTGAGAAAAAACTTTGAAAAAAAATCAGAGGAGCTTGCCAAAGATAAGGCCATTACGGCTTGCCTTTAGGTGTCCTCCTCGGGATAGCGTCATTTAAAGAACGAGGGTCAGCACAACGTATAAAAAAAAAACAAAGTCGGGAAAAAACCTGTGAAAATAAAAACCAAAGGAGCTTGCCAAAGATGAGGCAATTACCGCTCGCTTTTAGGTTTCCTCCTCGGGATAGCGTCATTTAAAGAACGAGGTTCAGCACAACATAGTAAAAAAAAAGTGGAAAAAACCGAGAAAAAACTGTGAAAAAAAATCAGAGGAGCTTGCCAAAGATGAGGCCATTATGGCTTGCCTTTAGGTGTCCTCCTCCGGATAGCGTAATTTAAAGAACGAGGGTTAGCACAACGTAAAAAAAAAAACCGAGGAGTCTGCCGAAGATGAAGCCGTTACGGCTCGCCTTTAGGTGTCCTCCTCGGGATAGCGTCATTTAAAGAACGAGTGTCAGCACAACATAAAAAAAAAAAAAA
>NW_015496098.1:0-347 GCF_000816755.2 Arachis ipaensis
TATGTCAGAGGTGTTGAAGTGGACTTTAGCCCACCATCAATCACAAGAGCTCTAAAGTTGAGAACCATAACTTACGATGAGATTAGCTATGAAGATAGACTGCGTGGCGATAATGATCCTGATGGAATATTGGAGGGATTATGCATTGAAGGAAGAGACTGGGAAAGAGACTCACAGGGAGCCCCGAGTTGTCTGAAGAGACTTGATCTCAGACCTGAGGCAAAGGGGTGGTATGAGGTGGTAAGGGTATCAATACTCCCCACTGTAAATACCTCATCAGTCATAATCAAGAGAGCTCTCCTGACATACTGCATCCTACATGGTGGGGAAATCGACCTTGCCCAACT
>NW_015496098.1:1025-1819 GCF_000816755.2 Arachis ipaensis
GGAACAAACAGCAAATCTTAAGGAATCATATGACAAAATGTTTCTAACTCAAGCCAAGTATGGGGAATATACTCACAACCTATACCAGTGGAAGAATATTCATCACACCATTGGAGAAGTTAGAAATGTGCAGCAGACAAGGAGTAATGAGGATATGCAAGCAAGGTTGGAGTACTTAACCCGATACATGCCAGTACTAAATCCACAAATCAAATCATTTGAGCAATGCCATGAACTTAGAGACCACCAGGTGGAAAAGTCTCGCCGCTTCACCCAGACAACAATGCGAAGATTAGAAGAAGTTGGGCTCTCTGGCCTCACAGATCCTGAATGGGATAGAAGATGTCCTCGTGAAGAAGCTCAAGATTATACATAGACAAGGAAGAAGAGGAAGGGAGAATCCAGCAAATCCAAAAGAATGGAAATGCCTGACAAATAGAGGTGGTGAAACTCCTTTTCTTACTTTTACTTAAATAAGGAAGATGCATGTCTGAAACATGATATGCCTCCAATTGCTTCATGGTTTACTATTTCTTTTGTTTACAAGTAGAAGTAGTTAAGAATAGAACATCTGCATAATAATTGTCATCACTCAGTAACTTGAAAAGTTTGTCTTGTCTCCCTTGCTGTTTGAATAAAAGAAAGATGTTTGATTTAGAAAAGTAATTGTTCAATGTTGCAAAAGTTAGAATGAAGTTAGTGGTAGTGTGTGTTTGATTCAATTATTAGCTCATGGAATAAATGTTGCAGAATGACTTGTTTCTTGAAGCTTAAGCTAGTTTGCTGCTATGATC
>NW_015496098.1:4302-6667 GCF_000816755.2 Arachis ipaensis
GTACTTGCTCTTGTTGTTGTTCTTCTTGAGTTTCTTCATTTTGCCCCCATGTGGATGATGGTTGGCTTGTGTTAACTGCTGCGACTTGGAGGCTATCAATCCTTTTAGCCATTTTCTCAAATTGTTGTTGAATTTGCTGCTGCATCATCTTGTTTTGAGCCAAGATTGAGTCCACCCCTTCTAGCTCCATTACTCCTCTCCTTTGTGATGGTTGGCGATTTCTTTGTTGAGGAGTTCTTCCAGGATGGATTGTATGTATCACCATACACTTCATTTGGTCCTTGGTTGTGCATATACTGTACTTGTTCTTGTTGTTGTTCTTCTTGAGTTTCTTCATTTTGCCCCCATGTGGATGATGGTTGGCTTGTGTTAACTGCTGCAACTTGGAGGTTGTCAATCCTCTTGGTCATTTGCTCAAATTGTTGTTGAATTTGCTGCTGCATCATCTTGTTTTGAGCCAAGATTGAATCCACCCCTTCTAGCTCCATTACTCCTCTCCTTTGTGATGGTTGGCGATTTCTTTGATGAGCAAAGAAATATTGATTGTTGGCCACCATGTCAATAAGATTTTGAGCTTCTTCTGCTGTTTTCATCAGTTGCAATGATCCTTCAGCTGAGTGGTCAAGTGATTCTTGAGCCTTTAGAGTGAGTCCTTCATAGAAGTTCTATAGCTTGTCCCACTCAGTGAACATTTCTGGTGGACATTTCCTCAGCAGAGCCTTGTATCTCTCCCATGCTTCATACAGATTTTCAGCATCCAATTGCGTGAATGTTTGCACCTCAGTCTTCAGCTTGATGACTCTTTGAGGTGGATAGAATTTGGCTAGAAATTTGGTCACCAAATCATCCCAGCTAGTGATGCTTCCTTGAGGAAAAGTTTCAAGCCATTGTGCGGCCTTGTCCCTTAATGAGAACGGGAACATCAGAAGCTTGTAAGTTTCAGGATTCACGCCATTGGACTTGACAGTGTCACAAATCCTTAAGAAGGTAGATAGATGCTGATTTGGATCCTCCAATGGTCCTCCCCCAAACGAGCAGTTGTTTTGGACCAATGTAATGAGTTGTGACTTCAATTCAAAGTTATTTGCATTGACATTAGGGGTGAGAATGCTGCTTCCACAATGTCTAGCATTTGCAAAGGTATAGGAGGCCAATACTCTCCTCTGCTGTGGGTTATTGTTAACCCCTCCTCCTGGATTAGATGGATCTCCTTCCATCTCGTGATATTCTTCCTCAGATTCTTCCTCTCCAACAATATTTTTCCCTCTTTCAGCTCTTCTCAACCTTCGAAGAGTTCTCTGGTCAGTTTCAGATAAAACAGGAATGGATCTCCCTGTACCTGACATACAAACAAAACACAAGAAACACCACCAGTAACTCTTCAGTCTATTGCTAGAACGAAGTTTAGTTTAAGCAAAATTTCAAACAGTTAGCGTGTTAATCAAAGATTAGAGAAACAGAAAATAAAAATGCTAGATCTAGATCACCACCTTACTTAATCATTGTCAATCTAATCAATCCCCGGCAACGGTGCCAAAAACTTGATGTGCGGAAAACGATCCGACACAAAACTCATGAAAATGGAAATCCAGATCTCAGGACTCAAGAGACTAGATAACCAAGTCTAGATCTCAATGCCTTCCTAGATCCAACAAGAGCAATTGCAAAGGAAATGTAAATTTCAGAGAAAGTAGAAGAAGAAGCAATTAACAGAAACTGAAATTTAATTGTGCAGAAAGTAAACAGAGAGATCTCGGGATGAGATTAAAACAGAATTTCTTCAATTCTCCAACCCAAGATCCAAGCAAATGTAATTGAAATTGAAAGCAAGAAAACTAAGAGGAAGGGAATTCAATTCTCCTTCCCCAAAACTTAGAAACTCAAAATCACTCAACACCAAAAGCTCTCCGAAAACTCTCTATGAAAACTAAAGGAAAAGCTCCCCCAAAAACTTAAATCCTAAGCTATTTATACACTTTCTTCAAATGGTCTTCAAGCCTTGAATTGGGCCTTTGCTCTTGATAGAATTGGGTTGATAGAGGTCTTGGTTGATTTCTCTTGGAATTGGAGAGAGAACCGAAGTGAACCGGGTTGGGAATTATAAAAGCTTGAGTAAAAGTTTGAGTAAAAGTTTGAGGCAAACTTTTACTCAAACTTTTTACATCAGCTGCCCCATTCTTGCTGCTACCAACGTTTGAGCTAAAGTTTGGGGTCAAACTTTTGCTCAAACGTTGGCCCCCTTATGCACACTCATGGCGCCAACGTTTGCCAAAAAGTTTGAGGCAAACGTTGGTGCAAACTTTTTGTCTCCAGGGTGTGTTGCTGATGGCGCCAACGTTTGCCAAAAAGTTTGAGGCAAACGTTG
>NW_015496098.1:6750-13113 GCF_000816755.2 Arachis ipaensis
AATAATTAAAGCAAAAAAAAGTCAACTGTCCTCGTGTAGCATTATCCGGTAAATAAAAAGATAGAAAAATATTTTTTAAAAAAGAAAAAATTTTAAAAAACTAAGTTTTTTATTTTTGAATTTTTAAATTATATTATTAAATGTTTTTTTATCATAATTAGAAAATTAAAATAAAGTCCAACAATATCTAGTAACCAATAGATCTTTAAATTTATTATCTTTTTTAATTTTTAAACCAAAAAAATAATTTTTTTTCTAATAGTAGAAAAATAAAAAATTCTAACAATATTCAAAACATAAAAAAATTGAGAAGTTTTAAATTTTTTTAATTAATTTATTCTTAATTTGTGAACAAGTGCAGCAAAAAAAAAAGTCAATTGTACAGGTTGATAACATGTCATCATGTCATATTTTTCTATGCTTTTTTCCTTTGTTTTCAATAGGTTTTATGCACTTTCTTGAGCCATAAGTAAGCCATTTGGGTAGAATTTCATGTTCCCTTTGATTCAATCAACCATTGATGAATTGATGCATTTTCATGAGATTTTGTGCTATAATTGTCATATATTATGAAAGAAAAACAATCTCATGATTTTGAGCATAGCTTTGATACTTTTGATTGATTGATGATAGGTGAAAAAGCTTTGAAGAAGGTTGAAGAAAAGAAGATGGCAAGGGCAAGAAGGAGGACTCACGTTTGAGCTAAAGTTTGCCTCAAACTTAAGCTCAAACGTGAGGAAAAGCAAAATTTCACCCAGGGAGGCCAGAAGTTTGCGCCAACGTTTGCCTCAAACTTGAGGTCAAACGTTGCTCCTCACAGCCTGAAGGGGTATACTTCCAACATGAATAACTTGAGCTACAGAGCTCCAAATGAGGTGATTCAAAAAGCAATAGAAAGTAGGAATCGAGAGCTTTCCAAGCATATATGGCACTGCATGGTGGACACTAAAATTGAGGGAGAAAACTGCCCCAAAATGTGCATAAACGAACATGGTGGCAACCTGCAGTGAGGCCAACTGACCTCTACACCTTCGACGGAGTATAACTCGAGCTGTGGAGCTCCAAATGATGCGCTTTCAATGGCATTGGAAAGTAGACATTCAGGACTTTCGAACAATATATAATAGTATGGGGTGGACAATGCAATTGAGCCTCCAAAACCTGACGTTTTCGTCCACGTTTGAGGCAAACGTCGCCTCAAACGTTGCACACCAAAGCCAGCGACCCTGTCCCCTTCAATGGAGCATAACATGAGTTGTAGATGTCCAATTGAGGTGATTCTAGTTGCATTGGAAATCTGACATTCAGATCTTTTCAACCATATATAATAGTCTATAGTGGGCATAAAATTGGCAACGTTGATAAGAGGACAAAGAAGCATCCCAAGACTTGAACTTTAAAAACACACCCAGGAGGACTTAACGTTTGAGCTCACGTTTGACCTCAAACGTGAACTCAAACGTGAGTGACAGCAAACTTCCATTCTGCATGATGGCATCACAAGACGTTTGAGTCAACGTTTGCCTCAAACGTTGACTCAAACGTGAATGATCCCAATTCCACCAAGGCCATCCAGATCCATTCTTCCTCAAATCCAAAGCAAGCTAAGCCCATTACCATCACTCAAAGGCACACAGAGAAGCTAGATTAGGAATTTTATTCAATTATAATTTGTTTTTAATTTCAATTTCATTTTCATTTTCATTTGTAAAAAGCCTATATAAAGGCATCAATTCCATCTCATTAGGGAGGCTGGCTCCACTAGGGAGCACTAGGATTTGAGAGCTCTCTCTTTAGTTTTCTTTTCTTTGTTTTTGAGTCTTGGGTGGAGAATTGAAGGTGTTCTATTTCATTCTCCCTCTAAGATTTCTCTCTGTTTACTTGCTGCATAATTTGAAGGAATTGTGATTTGGATCTAAATTGTCTTTACTGCTTTCTTCTCTATTTTCTTCTGCAATTATCTGCTGTTGAATCAAGGAAGGGCTTGAGATCTAGACTTGTTTTCTAGTCTCTTTGACTCCCTGAGATCTTCAATTTTATTTTGTAATTGAGCTGAGCATCTGAGCGTTCCTTAATTCACTGCACTTCAAAATCTCAATTTTGTTTTAATTCCCAGCATCCAATTTCCTTTATTCTTCCAGTAATTTAAATTTTCAGTTGCTTGATCTATTGCTTTCTTTAATTTTCAGCACCCACTCCCCTTTAATTTCATGCAATTTACATTTCTTGCAATTTAAGATTCTTGCAATTTACATTTCTTGCTCTTTAAGTTACTTGCCAATTTACATTCTGCAACTTTAAATTCATTGTCCTTTACTTCCTGTTGGTTACAATTTCACACAATTCACATCAATGTTATCTTAACTAAACTAATCACCCACTAAAGTTGCTTGATCCATCAATCCCTGTGGGATCGACCTCACTCACGTGAGTTTTACTACTTGATGCGACCCGGTATACTTGCCGGTTAGATTTGGATGTTGGAATTCGTTTTCCACAAATTTTCCCATCAAGTTTTTGGCGCCGTTGCCGGGGATTGATTTAGATCAACAATGATTAAGTGGGTGAGAAGTCTAGATCAAGCATTTTCTTTATTTTTATTCTCTGTTCTAAGTTGAAACCAAGGTGTTTGAGTTATTGCCTCACTAAGAAATTCATCTCTGAGATATGAATTTCAATTTTCCTTGGTGTTGTGTTTTACGAAATTCAAATGGAGTTCAACTCATCTTATGATCAAACAAATTTTATGGGATATTACCCACCATCACCAATCTCTAATGGTGGCTGGGAATATCACCAAGAGAATACACATTCTGAGCACTCCAATTCATGGAGATTTGCTTCAGAGACACAAGATGAGCAAGAAAATCATATGGGATACCAAACACCACCACAAAATGATTCATATCATTATCCTCATGGTGGATGGAAGCATCACCAAAGAATGGAAGAGCATCCACCCTCACGTCCCAGTTTCTCATTTGAAAGTTCTTCATCACTTGATTATGCCTCAACACAAAGTTTCCTCCAAAATCCATACAAGTCTTCCCATCAATCACACAACTCATTCCTTACCCCTCAACACAACTTCACCACAACACATCCATGTCACCAAAATTACTCTCATCCTTCATCTCTTGAATTAGCAGTTGAGAATTACCTTCAATGGTCCAAAGAACCCTTAGAAAGCCAATGCCGAGCCATTGAAATACACAGAAAACTCGTGGAAAGATACACACAACCCTAATCCTGGAAAGAAACCATCCTCAAGAAGATGAATGGGCCCTTAGAGCAAACAAGGGAAAACTTAGAACCATCAAACAGTAAGGATGAAGACCAATTTGTGGGTGAGGAAGTGGAAAAACAAGAACCAAAGGTCCCTGTGTCAAGTGAAATTGTACTGAAGAATGAGGAACATGAGCCAAGGATTTTACATTCACAAGAACTAATTGAAGTGACAATAGAACACGAATATTCCCTCCCAAAGGACTTGATGGAAAGTTGTGAAGAAGGAATGGAGGAGGACAATCAAGAGAAGTCACACTCAATTGAAGCAGAGAAGTGCATAGAGGAAGGGCTCATGGAACCACTAATTCAAGAGGCTCTGGATGAATACAAAACTCCAATAATCACACAGCAACCAAGTCTTGAATCCAAAGAGGTGAAGGCAACTAGAAAGAACACCAACTCTATCCCTAATCCAGCAAGCAAGATCAATTAATCCATTTGCAAAAGGAAGCTTGCTGAGGAAAGGCCAAGACAAGGGACACTAGCTGAATCTTTCCCTCCTTTGAGGTCATTCCTCTTAACAAACTGGAAGAAGAGGAAGAAAGTGAAGAACAACATGTCAAGCTAATGACACTAAAAGAGCACTTGTTGGGAGGTAACCCAACCATAGGTAACATTTCTTCTCTGCTTTGTTTTCTTTTTCTTTGCTTTGTTTAAATTTCAACAAATTGACATATGGTTGCATTCTAAGTTTGGTGTTGCTATGCAACAAAAATTTGCTTCCAATCTTTACTGGATGCTTGCATCAATTCCAAGAGAAAGTGTCACGCTAAGTTTGGTGTGCCACTTATACTTTTATGCAATGCATCATGCACACCAACTTATATTTGCAAAAATAATGTCTCTGTTTCTCTGTGCCCTCATATCTTTAATTTTGCTTGCTTGAAACACATGTGTTACTAACATTTCATTGTGTAAGACATTCATAATCCATCTTAGCCCCATAGCCACGGTGCTAATAGTTGCTTGAGGATGAGCAAGCATTCTGAGTTGGTATGGGAAGGAGGAGAATGGGAGGAAAATGACAACAATAGAGAAGATGAACTACAAGGTTGTAAAGTTCCTTTTCCTCTCATTTGTTTCAAGCACTACACCTGTACAATATCCAACAATAAATTCTTTCCTTCAATTCCATCTCATTAGGGAGGCTGGCTCCACTAGGGAGCACTAGGATTTGAGAGCTCTCTCTTTAGTTTTCTTTTCTTTATTTTTGAGTCTTGGGTGGAGAATTGAAGGTATTCTGTTTCATTCTCCCTCTGAGATTTCTCTCTATTTACTTGCTGCATAATTTGAAGGAATTGTGATTTGGATCTAAATTGTCTTTACTGCTTTCTTCTCTATTTTCTTCTGCAATTATCTGCTGTTGAATCAAGGAAGGGCTTGAGATCTAGACTTATTTTCTAATCTCTTTGATTCCCTGAGATCTTCAATTTTATTTTGTAATTGAGCTGAGCATCTGAGCGTTCCTTAATTCACTGCACTTCAAAATCTTAATTCTGTTTTAATTCCCAGCATCCAATTTCCTTTATTCTTCCAGTAATTTAAATTTCCAGTTGCTTGATCTATTGCTTTCTTTAATTTTCAGCACCCACTCCCCTTTAATTTCATGCAATTTACATTTCTTGCAATTTAAGATTCTTACAATTTACATTTCTTGCTCTTTAAGTTACTTGCCAATTTATATTCTGCAACTTTAAATTCATTGTCCTTTACTTCCTGTTGGTTACAATTTCACACAATTCACATCAATGTTATCTTGACTAAACTAATCACCCACTAAAGTTGCTTGATCCATCAATCCCTGTTGGATATTTTTAGAATTTTTTATTTTTTTACCGTTGGAAAAAAATTTATTTTTTTAGTTTAAAAATAAAAAATAATAAATTTACAGATCTGTTGTTTACTAGATATTGTTGGATTTTATTTTATTTTTGTAATTTAAATAAAAGAATTTAATCATATAATTTAAAAATTCAGAAATAAAAAACTTAGTTTTTTAAAATTTTTTCTTTTTTAAAAATTTTTTTCTATCTTTTTATTTACCGGATAATACTACACCTGTACAATTGACTTTTTTTTGCTGTACTTGTTCACAAATTAAGAATAAATTAATTAAAAAAATTTAAAACTTCTCAATTTTTTAATGTTTTGAATATTGTTAGAATTTTTTATTTTTCTACTATTAGAAAAAAAATTATTTTTTTGGTTTAAAAATTAAAAAAGATAATAAATTTAAAGATCTGTTGGTTACTAGATATTGTTGGACTTTATTTTAATTTTCTAATTATTATAAAAAACATTTAATAATATAATTTAAAAATTCAAAAATAAAAAACTTAGTTTTTTAAAAATTTTTCTTTTTTAAAAAGTATTTTTCTATCTTTTTATTTACCGGATAATACTACACCCGGACAGTTGACTTTTTTTTGCTGTAATTGTTCACAAATTAAGAATAAATTAATTTAAAAAATTTAAAATTTTTCAATTTTTTAATTTTTTGGATATTGTTAGAATTTTTTATTTTTCTAACGTTGAAAAAAATTTATTTTTTTGTTTAAAAAAAAAGAAATTTACAGATCTGTTGATTACTCGATATTGTTGGACTTTATTTTGTTTTCCTAATTTAAATAAAAGAATTTAATCATATAATATAAAAATTAAAAAATAAAAAATTTGGTTTTTTAAGATTTTTTATTTTTTTAAAATATTTTTTATTTTTTTATTCACCGAAAAATTGAGGCAAACGTTGGCTGAAGAAGAAGCTCCTAGAAGGCAACGTTTGTGCCAACGTTTGCCTCAAACGTGAGGTCAAACGTTGGCGCCTAAAAGGAAGAAAAATGGCACTCCTGGAAGGGCAACGTTTGCGCCAATGTTTGCCTCAAACGTGAGGTCAAACGTTGGTGCCTAAAAGAGGAGAGTTGGAGCTTCTGGGCAGCGACGTTTAAGCCAACGTTTGCCTCCCAAGTGACGTTTGAGTCAACGTTTGCCTCAAATGTTGGCTCAAACGTGAATGGTTCATGGCCTGGTTCACTAATGGATTTCTTCCCAACACCAAGAGCAATCAACGGAGGCTAC
>NW_015496098.1:13329-14050 GCF_000816755.2 Arachis ipaensis
TGAGATCCATTCCTATTTTATCTGAAACTGACCAGAGAACTCTTAGAAGGTTAAGAAGAGCTGAAAGAGGGAAAAATATTGTTGGAGAGGAAGAATCTGAGGAAGAATATCACGAGATAGAAGGAGATCCATCTAATCCAGGAGGAGGGGTTAACAATAACCCACAACAGAGGAGAGTACTGGCCTCCTATACCTTTGCAAATGCTAGACATTGTGGAAGCAGCATTCTCACCCCTAATGTCAATGCAAATAACTTTGAACTGAAGCCACAACTCATCACATTGGTCCAAAACAACTGCTCGTTTGGGGGAGGACCATTAGAGGATCCAAATCAACATCTATCTACCTTCTTAAGGATTTGTGACACTGTCAAATCCAATGGCGTGAATCCTGAAACTTACAAGCTTCTGTTGTTCCCGTTCTCATTAAGGGACAAGGCCGCACAATGGCTTGAAACTTTTCCCCAAGGAAGTATCACTAGTTGGGATGACTTGGTGACTAAATTTCTAGCCAAATTCTATCCACCCCAAAGAGTCATCAGGCTGAAAACCGAGGTGCAGACATTCAGACAATTAGATGCCGAATCCTTGTATGAAGCATGGGAGAGGTACAAAGCTCTGATCAGGAAGTGCCCACCTGAAATGTTCAGTGAGTGGGACAGATTGCAGAATTTCTATGAAGGCTTGACATTGAAATCTCAAGAGGCTTTGGATTATTCAGC
>NW_015496098.1:15138-15761 GCF_000816755.2 Arachis ipaensis
TTGGAAGCACTTGAACAGATGCCATTATATGCCAAATTTATGAAAGAAGTACTGACAAAGAAAAGATCCCTGAAGGAAGGACAGATTGTTGAGATGACAAAGGAATGTAGTGCTATCCTCCAAAGAAAGTTGCCAGAGAAGAAAGATGATCCTGGGAGTTTTTACATACCTTGCACCATAGGAAACATAACAATAGAGAAGTCATTCTGTGACCTCGGTGCAAGCATAAACTTGATGCCTTTGTCTCTAATGAGGAAACTTCAAATTTCTGAGCTGAAGTCCACACGAATAGTTCTCCAAATGGCTGACAAATCCACTAAGCAAGCACTGGGAGTTGTGGAGAATGTGTTGGTAAAAGTGGGAAAATTCTTTCTCCCTGCTGACTTTGTTATCTCAGATATAGAAGAGGACCCTGACACTCCCATCATCCTGGGGAGGCCTTTCCTAGTTACGGGTAGAGCATTGATAGATGTGGAAAAAGGGGAATTGTTGCTGAGAGTGCATGATGAGCATCTAGCATTCCATGTTTTTAAAACCTTACCTGAACCCATTCAAGAAGACGATTTTATGAAGGATAAGGCCAGAGATCAAAGTTTGAAGGAGGCAGTCAATGAGTTAACTCC
>NW_015496098.1:16634-17315 GCF_000816755.2 Arachis ipaensis
CTTGCTAAAGTGTTCATCTAGTATAGGCAGAATCACTCTTTGCAATAAGTAAGCTAGTCTAAGTGTGTGCTTGTGTGTTTATTTTCACCTAACTAAATGCATGCTTCGTCCCCTGCATCCTCAATTCAATAAAAGAAATGTTTGGAATGTGAAGTAAGATAGTTCTTTGTTAGCTGAAAGTACAATAATAGTGAGTGGTGGTATGAATGTATAATTGTATGATAGCTCACTTTTAGTGAATAAAAGAACTAGACTGTCTCCTTTTAAGTAGAAAGTAGCTCAGTGTCTATGAATCTCAATCAAATAAAAGTCCTTGGTTGAAAAGAAAAACCAAAAAGAGAAAAGAAAAAGCCAAAGGTGGCAGCAGAACAAAAGAAAAAAAAGAAATAAAGCTAGACACCAATAGCTTGAACCTTAGAATATATGTCTGTGGTGTCTTTGTACTAGGATCTGCTTGGATTATTAAGTTCTTTGGAGTGCATCAACACTTGGTAACATGGGTTAACTAACCCGGGATTATCAACTGAAAGTCCACTATCAAGAGCAACCTAGATACAAGACATTTAGTAACCCAAAGAGGTGCTGGGCATCAATGTTCTAAGAAGGCATGTGAGCCAAGTGTCTAAAGTGAATAATGTGTCAAGCATAAATAAAGAAAAGAGCTTGTTACACATGACACTG
>NW_015496098.1:18300-19199 GCF_000816755.2 Arachis ipaensis
TTTTAGTTTTGCTGAGTAGTTTTTGGAGAGCTCTTGGGTTTTGAGCTATTTGGAGATTTTGAGTCTTGGGTGTTGAAGAATTGAGGAATTTCTGTCTCAATCTCACCTTGAGATCTCTCTGTTTTCTTTACTACACTTTTTGAGAAATCAATATTTGAATTCCTTTCTTCTACTGCTTGATCTTTACTTTTCTTGCAATTAAATTCTAAGTTTGGATCTAGGAAGGCAGTGAGATCTAGACTTGGTTATCTAGTCTCTTGAGTCCTGAGATCTACATCTTTCAATTTCAATTTCCTTGTTTCGTTGCTACACCAAGCTTATTGCTATTGTCATTTGAGATCCGGTTTAATTGAATCCATCTTTTATATTTCTGTTTGTTAAATTTTACTTTTCCTTGTTTAATTTCTGCAATCCTAATTCCCAACTCCTTTTATAATTCAAGCAATTTACATTTCTTGCACTTTAAGATTCTGCACTTTACATTTCTTGCGTTCTAAGTTTCTGCCATTTAATTTTTTGTTCTTTAAGATTCAGCTCTTTTTCTTTTTTGTTCCCTTTAATTTCCTGCAAATCACCCACTCCCCTTTACATTCTATGCAATTTAATTTCTGTTAATCACAAATCACTCAACCAATACTTGATCTGCTTGACTAAATCAACCACTAAACTAAAATTGCTCAATCCTTCAATCCTTGTGGGATCGACCTCACTCCCGTGAGTTTTATTACTTGATGCGACCCGGTACACTTGCCGGTGAGTTTTGTGTCGGATCGTTTTCCGCACATCAGCAACTAGACAAATAAAATAGAAGACTAATTGGTTGAGAAGCAAGAATATCTCAGAGTTTTTGAGTGAAGCTCAGATTCTAATTAGATGAGCGGGACTAGTAGCTTTTTGCT
>NW_015496098.1:32533-32863 GCF_000816755.2 Arachis ipaensis
AGGAAAAGCCACAAAATGGGAGGAGTGCAAAGCAATCACAGTGGGAAGTGAGAAGACTATGAAGAAGGAAGCCATCAATCAGGACAAACACAACAGAGAAGTTCCACAAGAAGAGACAGAGGAGAGGAGTAAAGAGGATCAAGAAACCAAAAATGCACAAATTTCAAAGGGAGACAAGAACATCCTTGAATCACAACTACAAGAGAAGAAGGAAGGGATGAAGCCATATGTCCTCGAACTTCCATATCCTCAAAGATTTAAGAAAGAGAACGAGGATAAGCAATACTCAAAATTCCTGGATATATTCAAGACTCTCAGCATCAATATTCC
>NW_015496098.1:34574-34737 GCF_000816755.2 Arachis ipaensis
AGTCCTTGGTTGAAAAGAAAAACCAAAAAGAGAAAAGAAAAAGCCAAAGGTGGCAGCAGAACAAAAGAAAAAAAAAAGAAAGAAAGCTAGACACCAATAGCTTCAACCTTAGAATATATGCCTGTGGTATCTTTGTACTAGGATCTGCTTGGATTATTAAGTT
>NW_015496099.1:0-293 GCF_000816755.2 Arachis ipaensis
GGCCATTACGGCTCGCCTTTAGGTGTCCTCCTCGGGATAGCGTCATTTAAAGAACGAGAGTCATCACGACGTAAAAAAAAAACCGGAAAAAACAAGAGGAGCCTGCCGAAGATGAGGCTATTATGGCTCGCCTTTAGGTGTCTTCCTCGGGATAGCGTCATTTAAAGAACGAGGGTCAGCACGACGTAAAAAAAAACTGGAAAAAAAAATCAGAGGAACCTGCCAAAGATGAGGCCATTACGGCTCGCCTTTAGGTGTCCTCCTCGGGATAGCGTCATTTAAACAACGAGGGT
>NW_015496099.1:13116-16179 GCF_000816755.2 Arachis ipaensis
TTTCTGGCGCTGGACGCCAGATTTTGGTAGAAAGCTGGCGTTGAACGCCAGTTTACGGCGTCAATTCTTGGCCAAAGTATGGACTATTATATATTGCTGGAAAGCCCTGGATGTCTACTTTCCAACGCAATTAGAAGCGCGCCATTTCAAGTTCTGTAGCTCCAGAAAATCCACTTTGAGTGCAGGGAGGTCAGAATCCAACAGCATCAGTAGTCCTTTTTCAACCTCTGAATCTGATTTCTGCTCAAGTCCCTCAATTTCAGCCAGAAAATACCTGAAATCACAGAAAAACACACAAACTCATAGTAAAGTCCAGAAATGTGAATTTAACACAAAATCTATTAAAAACATCCCTAAAAGTAACTAGATCCTACTAAAAACATACTAAAAACAATGTCAAAAAATGTATAAATTATCCGCTCATCAAGCCTGCCGAAGATGAGGCCATTATGGCTCGCCTTTAGGTGTCCTCCTCGGGATAGCGTCATTTAAAGAACGAGGGTCAACACGAAGTAAAAAAAAACCGAAAAAAAAATTGGAGGAACCTGCCGAAGATGAGGCCATTACGGCTCGCTTTTAGGTGTCCTCCTCGGGATAGCGTCATTTAAAGAACGAGGATCAGCACGACGTAAAAAAAAAACCAGAAAAAAATCGGAGGAGCCTGCCAAAGATGAGGCCATTACGGCTCGCCTTTAGGTGTCCTCCTCGGGAAAGCGTCATTTAAACAACGAGTGTCAGCACGTGGTAAAAAAAAAACCAGAGCAGCCTGCCGAAGATGAGGCCATTACGGCTCGCCTTTAGGTGTCCTCCTCAGGATAGCGTCATCTTAAGAACGAGGGTTAGCACGACGTAAAAAAAATTGGAAAAAAAAAATAGTTGAAGCCTGCCAAAGATTCGGCCATTACGGCTCCCCTTTACATGTCCTCCTCAGCACAGCGTCATTTAAAGAACGAGTGTCAGCACGTAGTAAAAAAAATCGGAAAAAACAAGAGGAGCCTGCCGAAGATGAGGCCATTACGGCTCGCCTTTAGGTGTCTTCCTCGGGATAGCGTCATTTAAAGAATGAGAGTCATCACGACGTAAAAAAAACCGTAAAAAACAAGAGAAGCCTGCCGAAGATGAGGCCATTACGGCTCGCCTTTAGGTGTCTTCCTCGGGATAGCGTCATTTAAAGAACGAGGGTCAGCACGACGTAAAAAAAACCGGAACAAAAAAATCGGAGGAACCTGCCAAAGATGAGGCCATTGCGGCTCGCCTTTAGGTGTCCTCCTCGGGATAGCGTCATTTAAACAACGAGGGTCAGCACGTGGTAAAAAAAACCAGAGCAGCGGTTAGCACGACGTAAAAAAAAAACCGGAAAAAAACAGGAGGAGCCTGCCAAAGATGAGGCCATTACGGCTCGCCTTTAGGTGTTCTCCTCGGGATAGCGTCATTTAAAGAACGAGGATCAGCACGACGTAAAAAAAAACAGAAAAAAAAAATCGGAGGAGCCTGCCAAAGATGAGGCCATTACGGCTTGCCTTTTGGTGTCCTCCTCGGGATAGCGTCATTTAAACAACGAAGGTCAGCACGTGGTAAAAAAAAACCAGAGCAGCCTGCCGAAGATGAGGCCATTACAGCTCGTCTTTAGGTGTCCTCCTCGGGATAGCGTCATCTTAAGAACGAGGGTCAGGACGACGTAAAAAAAATCGGAAAAAAAAAATAGTTGAAGCCTGCCAAAGATGCGGGCATTACGGCTCCCCTTTACGTGTCCTCCTCGGCACAACGTCATTTAAAGAACGAGGGTCAGCACGTAGTAAAAAAAAACCGGAGGAGTCTGCCGAAGATGAGGCCATTACGGCTCCCCTTTAGGTGTCCTCCTCGTAATAGCGTCATTTAAAGAACGAGGGTCAGCACGTAGTAAAAAAAAACCGAAGGAGCCTGCCGAAGATGAGGCCATTACGGCTCGCCTTTAGGTGTCCTCCTCGAGATAGCATCATTTAAAAAACGATTGTCAGCACGACGTAAAGAAAAATCTTATGAACATGCCAAAGATGAGGGCATTACGGCTCGCCTTTAGGTGTGCTCCTCGGGATAGCGTCATTTAAAGAACGAGAGTCATCACGACGTAAAAAAAAACCGGAAAAAACAAGAGGAGCCTGCCGAAGATGAGGCCATTATGGCTCGCCTTTAGGTGTCCTCCTCGGGATAGCGTCATTTAAAGAACGAGGGTCAGCACGACGTAAAAAAAAACTGGAAAAAAAATTGGAGGAAACTGCCGAAGATGAGGCCATTACGACTCGCCTTTAGGTGTCCTCCTCGGGTTAGCGTCATTTAAAGAACGAGAGTCAGCACGACGTAAAAAAAACAAGAAAAAAAATGGAGGACCCTGCCGAAGATGAGGCCATTACGGCTCACCTTTTGGTGTCCTCCTCGGGATAGCGTCATTTAAAGAACGAGGGTCAACACGACGTAAAAAAAACGGAAAAAAAATCGGAGGGGCCTGCCGAAGATGAGGCCATTACGGCTCACCTTTAGGTGTCCTCCTCGGCATAGTGTCATTTAAAGAACGAGGGGCAGCACGTAGTAAAAAAAAAAGCGGAGGAGTCTACCGAAGATGAGGCCATTACGGCTCAGCTTTAGGTGTCTTCCACGGGATAGCATCATTTAAAGAACGAGAGTCAGCACGACGTTAAAAAAAACCAGAAAAAAAACGGAGGAGCCTGCCGAAGATGAGGCCATTACGGCTCACCTTTAGTTGTCCTCCTCGGTCTAGCGTCATTTAAAGAACGAGGGTCCGCACGACGTAAAAAAAACCGGAAAAAAAACAGGAGCCTGCCGAAGATGAGGCCATTACGGCTCGCCTTTAGGTGTCCTCCTCAGGATAGACTCATTTAAAGAACGACGATCAGCATGTAGTAAAAAAAAACTGGAAAAAAATAATCGGAGGAGCCTGCCGAAGATGAGGCCATTACGGCTCACCTTTAGTTGTCCTCCTCGGTCTAGCGTCATTTAAAGAACGAGGGTCCGCACGACGTAAAAAAATCGGAAAAAAAACAGGAGCCTGCCGAAGATGAGGCCATT
>NW_015496099.1:19746-29947 GCF_000816755.2 Arachis ipaensis
GGCCATTACGGCTCGCCTTTAGGTGTCCTCCTCGAGATAGCATCATTGAAAAAATGATTGTCAGCACGACGTAAAGAAAAATCTTATGAACATGCCGAAGATGAGGCCATTACGGCTCGCCTTTAGGAGTCCTCCTCGGGTTAGCGTCATTTAAACAACGAGGGACAGCACGACGTAAAAAAAAACCGAAAATAAAAACAGTAGGAGCCTGCCGAAGATGAGGCCATTACGGCTCGCCTTTAGGTGTCCTCCTCGAGATAGCATCATTGAAAAAACGATTGTCAGCACGACCCGAAAAAAAATCGGAGGGGCCTGCCGAAGATGAGGCCATTACGGCTCGCCTTTAGGTGTCCTCCTCGGCATAGTGTCATTTAAAGAACGAGGGTCAGCACGTAGTAAAAAAAAACCGGAGGAGTCTACCGAAGATGAGGCCATTACGGCTCGGCTTTAGGTGTCCTCCTCGGGATAGCATCATTTAAAGAACGAGAGTCAGCACGACGTAAAAAAAAACAAGAAAAAAAATGGAGGACCCTGCCGAAGATGAGGCCATTACGGCTCGCCTTTAGGTGTCCTCCTCGGCATAGCGTCATATAGCGTCATTTAAACAACGAGGGTCAGCACGAAGTAAAAAAAAAATCAGAGGAGCCTGCCGAAGATGAGGCCATTACGGCTCACCTTTAGTTGTCCTCCTCGGTCTAGCGTCATTTAAAGAACGAGGGTCCGCACGACGTAAAAAAAACCGGAAAAAAAACAGGAGCCTGCCGAAGATGAGGCCATTACAGCTCGCCTTTAGGTGTCCTCCTCGGGATAGCGTCATTGGAAAAAAATAATCGGAGGAGCCTGCCGAAGATGAGGCCATTACGGCTCACCTTTAGTTGTCCTCCTCGGTCTAGCGTCATTTAAAGAACGAGGGTCCGCACGACGTAAAAAAAACCGGAAAAAAAACAGGAGCCTGCCGAAGATGAGGCCATTACAGCTCGCCTTTAGGTGTCCTCCTCGGGATAGCGTCATTGGAAAAAAATAATCGGAGGAGCCTGCCGAAGATGAGGCCATTACGGCTCACCTTTAGTTGTCCTCCTCGGTCTAGCGTCATTTAAAGAACGAGGGTCCGCACGACGTAAAAAAAACCGGAAAAAAAACAGGAGCCTGCCGAAGATGAGGCCATTACAGCTCGCCTTTAGGTGTCCTCCTCGGGATAGCGTCATTGGAAAAAAATAATCGGAGGAGCCTGCCGAAGATGAGGCCATTACGGCTCACCTTTAGTTGTCCTCCTCGGTCTAGCGTCATTTAAAGAACGAGGGTCCGCACGACGTAAAAAAAACCGGAAAAAAAACAGGAGCCTGCCGAAGATGAGGCCATTACAGCTCGCCTTTAGGTGTCCTCCTCGGGATAGCGTCATTGGAAAAAAATAATCGGAGGAGCCTGCCGAAGATGAGGCCATTACGGCTCACCTTTAGTTGTCCTCCTCGGTCTAGCGTCATTTAAAGAACGAGGGTCCGCACGACGTAAAAAAAACCGGAAAAAAAACAGGAGCCTGCCGAAGATGAGGCCATTACAGCTCGCCTTTAGGTGTCCTCCTCGGGATAGCGTCATTGGAAAAAAATAATCGGAGGAGCCTGCCGAAGATGAGGCCATTACGGCTCACCTTTAGTTGTCCTCCTCGGTCTAGCGTCATTTAAAGAACGAGGGTCCGCACGACGTAAAAAAAACCGGAAAAAAAACAGGAGCCTGCCGAAGATGAGGCCATTACAGCTCGCCTTTAGGTGTCCTCCTCGGGATAGCGTCATTGGAAAAAAATAATCGGAGGAGCCTGCCGAAGATGAGGCCATTACGGCTCACCTTTAGTTGTCCTCCTCGGTCTAGCGTCATTTAAAGAACGAGGGTCCGCACGACGTAAAAAAAACCGGAAAAAAAACAGGAGCCTGCCGAAGATGAGGCCATTACAGCTCGCCTTTAGGTGTCCTCCTCGGGATAGCGTCATTGGAAAAAAATAATCGGAGGAGCCTGCCGAAGATGAGGCCATTACGGCTCACCTTTAGTTGTCCTCCTCGGTCTAGCGTCATTTAAAGAACGAGGGTCCGCACGACGTAAAAAAAACCGGAAAAAAAACAGGAGCCTGCCGAAGATGAGGCCATTACAGCTCGCCTTTAGGTGTCCTCCTCGGGATAGCGTCATTGGAAAAAAATAATCGGAGGAGCCTGCCGAAGATGAGGCCATTACGGCTCACCTTTAGTTGTCCTCCTCGGTCTAGCGTCATTTAAAGAACGAGGGTCCGCACGACGTAAAAAAAACCGGAAAAAAAACAGGAGCCTGCCGAAGATGAGGCCATTACAGCTCGCCTTTAGGTGTCCTCCTCGGGATAGCGTCATTGGAAAAAAATAATCGGAGGAGCCTGCCGAAGATGAGGCCATTACGGCTCGCCTTTAGGTGTCCTCCTCGGCATAGTGTCATTTAAAGAACGAGGGTCAGCACGACGTAAAAAAAAACTGGAAAAAAAAATCTGAGGTGCCTGCCGAAGATGAGGCCATTAAGGCTCGCCATTAGGTGTCCTCCTCGGCATAGCGTCATTTAAAGAGCGAGGGTTAGCACGTAGTAAAAAAAACTGGAGGAGTCTAGCGAAGATGAGGCCATTACGGCTCGCCTTTAGGTGTCCTCCTCGGGATAGCGTCATTTAAAGAACGAGGGTCAGCACGTAGTAAAAAAAAAAAAAGGAGGAGCCTGCCGAACATGAGGCCATTATGGCTCGCCTTTAGGGGTCATCCTCGGGATAGCGTCATTTAAAGAACGAGGGTTAGCACGACGTAAAAAAAAGGAAAAAAAACCGTAGGAGCCTGCCGAAGATGAGGCCATTATGGCTTGCCTTTAGGTGTCCTCCTTGGGATAGCGTCATTTAAAGAACGATGGTCAGCACGACTTAAACAAAAAAACCAAAAAAAAAAATCGGAGGAGCCTGCCGAATATGAGGCCATTACGGTTCGCCTTTAGGTGGCCTCCACGGGATAGTGTCATTTAAAGAACGAGGGTCAGCATGTATTAAAAAAATACCGGAGGAGACTGCCGAAGATGAGGCCATTACGGCTCGCCTTTAGGTTTCCTCCTCGAAATATCGTCATTTAAAAAACAATGGTCAGCACGACGTAAAAAAAATTGGAGGAGAATGCCGAAGATGATTCCACTACGGCTCGCCTTTAGGTGTCCTCCTCGGCATAGCGTCATTTAAACAACGAGGGTCAGCACGTACTAAAAAAAACCAGAGGAGCCTGCCGAAGATGAGGCCATTACGGCTCACCTTTAGGTGTCCTCCTCAGGATAGACTCATTTAAAGAACGACGATCAGCATGTAGTAAAAAAAAAACTGGAAAAAAATAATCGGAGGAGCCTGCCGAAGATGAGGCCATTACGGCTCGCCTTTAGGTGTCCTCCTTGGTATAGCGTTATTTAAAGAACGACGATCAGCATGTAGTAAAAAAAAACCGGAGGAGTCTACCGAAGATGAGGCCATTACGGCTCAGCTTTAGGTGTCCTCCTCGGGTTAGCGTCATTTAAAGAACGAGAGTCAGCACGACGTAAACAAAAACAAGAAAAAAAATGGAGGACCCTGCCGAAGATGAGGCCATTACGGCTCGCCTTTTGGTGTCCTCCTCGGGATAGCGTCATTTAAAGAAGGAGAAGAAGGAGAAAAAAAAAAAAAAAAAAAAAAAAAAAAAAAAAAAAAAAAAAAAAAAAAAAAAAAAAAAAAAAAATACGGCTCGCCTTTAGGTGTCCTCCTCGGGATAGCGTCATTTAAAGAACGAGGGTCAACAAGACGTAAAAAAAAACCGGAAAAAAAATCGGAGGTGCCTGCCGAAGATGAGGCCATTACGGCTCACCTGTAGTTGTACTCCTCGGTCTAGTGTCATTTAAAGAACGAGGGTCCGGACAACGTAAAAAAAACTGGAAAAAAGTAGGAGCCTGCCGAAGATGAGGCCATTAGAGCTCGCCTTTAGATGTCCTCCTCGAGATAGCGTCATTTAAAGAACGAGAGTCATAACGACGTAAAAAAAAACCGAAAAAAAAATCGAAAGACCCTGCCGAAGATGAGGCCATTTTGGCTCGCCTTTAGGTGTCCTCCTCGGAATAGCGTCATTTAAACAACGAGGGTCAGCACGTAGTAAAAAAAAAACCGGAGGAGCCTGCCGAAGATGAGGCCATTACGGCTCTCCTTTAGGTGTCCTCATCGGGATAGCGTCATTTAAAGAACGAGACTCAGCACGACGTTAAAAAAAATTGGAAAAAAATGGAGGAGCCTGCCAAAGATGAGGCCATTAAGGCTCGCCTTTTGCTGTCCTCCTCGGCATAACGTCATTTAAAGAACGAGGGTCAGCACGACGTAAATAAAAATTGGAAAAAAAAATCAGAGGTGCCTGCCGAAGATGAGGCCATTACGGCTCGCCTTTAGGTGTCCTCCTCGGGATAGCGTCATTTAAAGAACGAGAGTCAGCACGAGGTAAAAAAAATGGGAAAAAAACGGAGGAGCCTACCGAAATCAGGCCATTACGGCTCGCCTTTAGGTGTCCTCCTCGGTTTAGGGTCATTTAAAGAACGAGGGGCAGCACGACGTAAAAAAAACTGGAAAAAAAATAGAGGAGGCTGCCCAAGATGAGGCCATTATCGCTCGTCTTTAGGTGTCCTCTTCGGGATAGCGTCATGTCCTCATCGGGATAGCGTCATGTCCTCATCGGGATAGCGTCATGTCCTCATCGGGATAGCGTCATGTCCTCATCGGGATAGCGTCATGTCCTCATCGGGATAGCGTCATGTCCTCATCGGGATAGCGTCATGTCCTCATCGGGATAGCGTCATGTCCTCATCGGGATAGCGTCATGTCCTCATCGGGATAGCGTCATGTCCTCATCGGGATAGCGTCATGTCCTCATCGGGATAGCGTCATGTCCTCATCGGGATAGCGTCATGTCCTCATCGGGATAGCGTCATGTCCTCATCGGGATAGCGTCATGTCCTCATCGGGATAGCGTCATGTCCTCATCGGGATAGCGTCATGTCCTCATCGGGATAGCGTCATGTCCTCATCGGGATAGCGTCATGTCCTCATCGGGATAGCGTCATGTCCTCATCGGGATAGCGTCATGTCCTCATCGGGATAGCGTCATGTCCTCATCGGGATAGCGTCATGTCCTCATCGGGATAGCGTCATGTCCTCATCGGGATAGCGTCATGTCCTCATCGGGATAGCGTCATGTCCTCATCGGGATAGCGTCATGTCCTCATCGGGATAGCGTCATGTCCTCATCGGGATAGCGTCATGTCCTCATCGGGATAGCGTCATGTCCTCATCGGGATAGCGTCATGTCCTCATCGGGATAGCGTCATGTCCTCATCGGGATAGCGTCATGTCCTCATCGGGATAGCGTCATGTCCTCATCGGGATAGCGTCATGTCCTCATCGGGATAGCGTCATGTCCTCATCGGGATAGCGTCATGTCCTCATCGGGATAGCGTCATGTCCTCATCGGGATAGCGTCATGTCCTCATCGGGATAGCGTCATGTCCTCATCGGGATAGCGTCATGTCCTCATCGGGATAGCGTCATGTCCTCATCGGGATAGCGTCATGTCCTCATCGGGATAGCGTCATGTCCTCATCGGGATAGCGTCATGTCCTCATCGGGATAGCGTCATGTCCTCATCGGGATAGCGTCATGTCCTCATCGGGATAGCGTCATGTCCTCATCGGGATAGCGTCATGTCCTCATCGGGATAGCGTCATGTCCTCATCGGGATAGCGTCATGTCCTCATCGGGATAGCGTCATGTCCTCATCGGGATAGCGTCATGTCCTCATCGGGATAGCGTCATGTCCTCATCGGGATAGCGTCATGTCCTCATCGGGATAGCGTCATGTCCTCATCGGGATAGCGTCATGTCCTCATCGGGATAGCGTCATGTCCTCATCGGGATAGCGTCATGTCCTCATCGGGATAGCGTCATGTCCTCATCGGGATAGCGTCATGTCCTCATCGGGATAGCGTCATGTCCTCATCGGGATAGCGTCATGTCCTCATCGGGATAGCGTCATGTCCTCATCGGGATAGCGTCATGTCCTCATCGGGATAGCGTCATGTCCTCATCGGGATAGCGTCATGTCCTCATCGGGATAGCGTCATGTCCTCATCGGGATAGCGTCATGTCCTCATCGGGATAGCGTCATGTCCTCATCGGGATAGCGTCATGTCCTCATCGGGATAGCGTCATGTCCTCATCGGGATAGCGTCATGTCCTCATCGGGATAGCGTCATGTCCTCATCGGGATAGCGTCATGTCCTCATCGGGATAGCGTCATGTCCTCATCGGGATAGCGTCATGTCCTCATCGGGATAGCGTCATGTCCTCATCGGGATAGCGTCATGTCCTCATCGGGATAGCGTCATGTCCTCATCGGGATAGCGTCATGTCCTCATCGGGATAGCGTCATGTCCTCATCGGGATAGCGTCATGTCCTCATCGGGATAGCGTCATGTCCTCATCGGGATAGCGTCATGTCCTCATCGGGATAGCGTCATGTCCTCATCGGGATAGCGTCATGTCCTCATCGGGATAGCGTCATGTCCTCATCGGGATAGCGTCATGTCCTCATCGGGATAGCGTCATGTCCTCATCGGGATAGCGTCATGTCCTCATCGGGATAGCGTCATGTCCTCATCGGGATAGCGTCATGTCCTCATCGGGATAGCGTCATGTCCTCATCGGGATAGCGTCATGTCCTCATCGGGATAGCGTCATGTCCTCATCGGGATAGCGTCATGTCCTCATCGGGATAGCGTCATGTCCTCATCGGGATAGCGTCATGTCCTCATCGGGATAGCGTCATGTCCTCATCGGGATAGCGTCATGTCCTCATCGGGATAGCGTCATGTCCTCATCGGGATAGCGTCATGTCCTCATCGGGATAGCGTCATGTCCTCATCGGGATAGCGTCATGTCCTCATCGGGATAGCGTCATGTCCTCATCGGGATAGCGTCATGTCCTCATCGGGATAGCGTCATGTCCTCATCGGGATAGCGTCATGTCCTCATCGGGATAGCGTCATGTCCTCATCGGGATAGCGTCATGTCCTCATCGGGATAGCGTCATGTCCTCATCGGGATAGCGTCATGTCCTCATCGGGATAGCGTCATGTCCTCATCGGGATAGCGTCATGTCCTCATCGGGATAGCGTCATGTCCTCATCGGGATAGCGTCATGTCCTCATCGGGATAGCGTCATGTCCTCATCGGGATAGCGTCATGTCCTCATCGGGATAGCGTCATGTCCTCATCGGGATAGCGTCATGTCCTCATCGGGATAGCGTCATGTCCTCATCGGGATAGCGTCATGTCCTCATCGGGATAGCGTCATGTCCTCATCGGGATAGCGTCATGTCCTCATCGGGATAGCGTCATGTCCTCATCGGGATAGCGTCATGTCCTCATCGGGATAGCGTCATGTCCTCATCGGGATAGCGTCATGTCCTCATCGGGATAGCGTCATGTCCTCATCGGGATAGCGTCATGTCCTCATCGGGATAGCGTCATGTCCTCATCGGGATAGCGTCATGTCCTCATCGGGATAGCGTCATGTCCTCATCGGGATAGCGTCATGTCCTCATCGGGATAGCGTCATGTCCTCATCGGGATAGCGTCATGTCCTCATCGGGATAGCGTCATGTCCTCATCGGGATAGCGTCATGTCCTCATCGGGATAGCGTCATGTCCTCATCGGGATAGCGTCATGTCCTCATCGGGATAGCGTCATGTCCTCATCGGGATAGCGTCATGTCCTCATCGGGATAGCGTCATGTCCTCATCGGGATAGCGTCATGTCCTCATCGGGATAGCGTCATGTCCTCATCGGGATAGCGTCATGTCCTCATCGGGATAGCGTCATGTCCTCATCGGGATAGCGTCATGTCCTCATCGGGATAGCGTCATGTCCTCATCGGGATAGCGTCATGTCCTCATCGGGATAGCGTCATGTCCTCATCGGGATAGCGTCATGTCCTCATCGGGATAGCGTCATGTCCTCATCGGGATAGCGTCATGTCCTCATCGGGATAGCGTCATGTCCTCATCGGGATAGCGTCATGTCCTCATCGGGATAGCGTCATGTCCTCATCGGGATAGCGTCATGTCCTCATCGGGATAGCGTCATGTCCTCATCGGGATAGCGTCATGTCCTCATCGGGATAGCGTCATGTCCTCATCGGGATAGCGTCATGTCCTCATCGGGATAGCGTCATGTCCTCATCGGGATAGCGTCATGTCCTCATCGGGATAGCGTCATGTCCTCATCGGGATAGCGTCATGTCCTCATCGGGATAGCGTCATGTCCTCATCGGGATAGCGTCATGTCCTCATCGGGATAGCGTCATGTCCTCATCGGGATAGCGTCATGTCCTCATCGGGATAGCGTCATGTCCTCATCGGGATAGCGTCATGTCCTCATCGGGATAGCGTCATGTCCTCATCGGGATAGCGTCATGTCCTCATCGGGATAGCGTCATGTCCTCATCGGGATAGCGTCATGTCCTCATCGGGATAGCGTCATGTCCTCATCGGGATAGCGTCATGTCCTCATCGGGATAGCGTCATGTCCTCATCGGGATAGCGTCATGTCCTCATCGGGATAGCGTCATGTCCTCATCGGGATAGCGTCATGTCCTCATCGGGATAGCGTCATGTCCTCATCGGGATAGCGTCATGTCCTCATCGGGATAGCGTCATGTCCTCATCGGGATAGCGTCATGTCCTCATCGGGATAGCGTCATGTCCTCATCGGGATAGCGTCATGTCCTCATCGGGATAGCGTCATGTCCTCATCGGGATAGCGTCATGTCCTCATCGGGATAGCGTCATGTCCTCATCGGGATAGCGTCATGTCCTCATCGGGATAGCGTCATGTCCTCATCGGGATAGCGTCATTTAAAGAACGAGAGTCAGCACGACGTAAAAAAAACTGGAAAAAAAATAGAGGAGGCTGCCCAAGATGAGGCCATTACGGCTCGCCTTTTGGTGTCCTACTCCGTTTAGCGTCATTTAAAGAACGAAGGTCAGCACGACGTAAAAAAAACCAGAAAAAAAACAAAAGGAGCCTGCCGAAGATGAGGCCATTACGGCTCGCCTTTAGGTGTCCTCCTCAGTTTAGCGTTATTTAAAGAACGAGGGTTAGCACGACGTAAAAAAAATCGAAAAAAAAAAACAGGAGGAGCCTGACGAAGATGAGGCCATTACGGCTCGCCTTTTGGTGTCCTCGTCGGGATAGCGTCATTTAAAGAACGAGAGTCATCACGATGTAAAAAAAACTGGAAAAAAAATCGGAGGAGCCTGCCGAAGATGAGGCCATTACGGCTCGCCTTTAGGTGCCCTCCTCTGGATAGCGTCATTTAAACAACGAGGGTCAGCACGTAGTAAAAAACAAAAAACCGGAGGAGCCTGCCGAAGATGAGGCCATTACGGCTCACCTTTAGTTGTCCTCTTCGGGATAGCGTCATTTAAAGAACGAGAGTCAGCAGGACATAAAAAAATTGGGAAAAAAAATGGAGGAGCCTGCCGAAATCAGGCCATCACGGCTCGCCTTTAGGTGTCCTCCTCGGTTTAGCGTCATTTAAAGAACGAGGCTCAGCACGACGTAAAAAAAACCCAAAAAAAAATAGGAGGAGCCTGCCGAAGATGAGTCCATTACGGCTCGCCTTTAGGTGTCCTCCTCGGGATAGCGTCATTTAAAGAACGATGGTCAGCACGACCTAAACAAAAAAACCGAATAAAAAAATCGTAGGGGCCTGCCGAATATGAGGCCATTACGGCTCGCCTTTAGGTGTCCTCCTCGGGATAGTGTCATTTAAAGAACGAGGGTCAGCACGTAGTAAAAAAAAACCGGAGGAGGCTTCCGAAGATGAGGCCATTACGGCTCGCCTTTAGGTGTCCTCCTCGAGATATCTTCATTTAAAAAACAATGGTCAGCACGACGTAAAAAAAAATTAGAGGAGAATGCCGAAGATGATTCCACTACGGCTCGACTTTAGGTGTCCTCCTCGGCATAGCGTCATTTAAACAACGAGGGTCAGCACGTAGTAAAAAAAAAACCAGAGGAGCCTGCCGAAGAAGATGAGGCCATTACGGCTCGCCTTTAGGTGTCCTCCTCGGGATAGCATCATTTAAAGAGCGAGG
>NW_015496099.1:31439-32335 GCF_000816755.2 Arachis ipaensis
TGGAGGAGCCTGCCGAAGATGAGGCCATTACGGCTCACCTTTAGTTGTCCTCCTCGGTCTAGCGTCATTTAAAGAACGAGGGTCCGCACGACGTAAAAAAAACCGGAAAAAAAATAGGAGCCTGCCGAAGATGAGGCCATTATGGCTCGCCTTTAGGTGTCCTCTTCGGGATAGCGTCATTTAAAGAATGAGAGTCAGCACGACGTAAAAAAAAACCGAAAAAAATGGAGGTGCCTGCCGAAGATGAGGCCATTACGGCTCGCCTTTAGGTGTCCTCCTCGGGATAACGTCATTTAAAGAACGAGGGTAAGCACAATGTTAAAAAAAAAAAACTGGAAAAATACCTGAAAAAAAAATTCGGAGGAACCTTCCGTAGATGAGGCCATTACGGCTCGCCTTTAGGTGTCCTCTTCGAGATAGCATCATTGAAAAAACGATTGTCAGCACGACGTAAAGAAAAATCTTATGAACATGCCGAAGATGAGGCCATTACGGCTCGCCTTTAGCTGTCCTCCTCGGGATAGCGTCATTTAAAGAACGAGAGTCATCACGACGTAAAAAAAACTGGAAAAAACAAGAGGAGCCTGCCGAAGATGAGGCCATTACGGCTCGCTTTTAGGTGTCTTCGTCGGGATAGCGTCATTTAAAGAACGAGGGTCAGCACCACGTAAAAAAAAACTGGAAAAAAAAATCGGAGGAACCTGCCGAAGATGAGGCCATTACGACTCTTCTTTAGGTGTCCTCCTCGAGATAGCGTCATTTAAACAACGAGGGTCAGCACGTAGTAAAAAAAATGGAGGAGCCTGCCGAAGATGAGGCCATTATGGCTCGCCTTTAGGTGTCCTCTTCGGGATAGCGTCATTTAAAGAATGAGAGTCAGCACGACGTAAAAAAAA
>NW_015496099.1:33830-34034 GCF_000816755.2 Arachis ipaensis
ATCGGAGGAGCCTGCCGAAGATGAGGCCATTACGGCTCGCCTTTAGGTGTCCTCCTCGAGATAGCATCATTGAAAAAACGACTGTCAGCACGACGTAAAGAAAAATCTTATGAACATGCCGAAGATGAGGCCATTACAGCTCGCCTTTAGGTGTCCTCCTCGGGATAGCGTCATTTAAAGAACGAGGGTAGCACGACGTAAAAA
>NW_015496100.1:0-732 GCF_000816755.2 Arachis ipaensis
TTGGAATTTTCATAATAGTTTTCGGAGAGCTTTTGATATTGAGTGATCTTTAATTTCTTTGTCTTGGGGAAGGAGAATACAGTTCTCTTCCTCTCAGTTTTATTGCTTTCAATTTCAATTACAATTGTCTTGGATTTTTGGGTTGGAGAATTGAAGAAATTCTGTTTCAATCTCAACCTTGGATCTGACTGCTTTGTTTACTGCTTGATTAAATTTCAATTTCTGTTAATTGCTCTTCATCCACTCTCTTTGAATTTCAATTTCAATTTCTTGTTGGATCTAGGAAGGCATTGAGATCTAGACTTGCTTTTCTAGTCTCTGGGTCCTGAGATCTAATTTCCCAATTTTACATTTTCTCTTTACTGTTTTCATGTTCATTTACTTTTCTGCTTCAAGATCCAATCTAACCCAAACCTTCTTCTACTTCTCTGCTTGATGCAATTTACTTTTCCTTGTTTAAATTCTGCAAATCCAATCCCCAATTCCCTTTACAATTCCAGCTGTTTACATTTCTTGCACTTTAAGATTCCGCTATTTACATTTCTTGCATTCTAAGTTTCTGCTATTTAATTTCTTGTTCTTTAAGATTCAGCACTTTAATTCCCTGTTCTCTTTACTTCCATGCAATTTAATTTCTGCAAATCACAAAACACTCAACCAAATCTTGATTCGCTTGACTAAATTAACCACTAAGCTAAAATTGCTCAATCCTTCAATCCCTGTGGGATCGAC
>NW_015496100.1:2740-10997 GCF_000816755.2 Arachis ipaensis
TTGAATTTTTCCTCTAGCGCTCTCGATAATGCTCACTTAGTGAGCTGAGCTTGGTTCCTCATTTCCTTATTTCTTGGCCTTGTGTTGTGCTCAGCTCACAAAGTGAGCTGAGCTTTGTGCCTTGGTCCCTTGGAAGTGAGTGTAGCACTCTCTTAGTGCTTGGTGCTCTTGGAATGAGTTCCATGGTTTGTTGCACCACACTTTCTCCTTTGTTGGCCACACTTTCTATTCCTTGAACCACGCTTCTTAGGTCACGCTTTTCTTCTTTTCTTCTTTTCTTCACCTACAATTAATCAAAACAACCAATCAAAGTATCACCAAATTCACAAGGTTTACAAATCATAAAACTGCAATTAAATTTGGCCTAAACCTCATGATTTAGCATCAATTATATAGTGGTTGTTTGATTAAGAGAAGTTATGCATTTTCATTCCAAATTGATTTCTTAGGATGCAAGAAAGTGTATAAAACTAAATAAAAATAAAGAAAAAGGCTAGTAAAACTGGGTCAATATGACTTGTCATCACAACACCAAACTTAAAACTTGCTTGTCCCCAAGCAAGCATCAAACATAAGAGAAGATAGAATGAAATAGATAAGTATATATGTTCTTATTAGGCAGATAGTTGAACTTGGTCTATGGGGCTTTATGCAGATCAAAAGTAGCTCATTTAAGCTCAAAATCATAAGATATTCATTCTTTCACAATATGCAACAAATATAGCATAAAACCTCATGAAATGGCATAAATTCATATATGGTTGGTTCAATCAAGGGAAACATGAAAATCTACTCAATTAGCTTGCTTGTAGCTCAAGAAAGTGCATAATTCTAATGAAAACAAAAGAAAAAGACTAGCTAAAATAGGCTAGGATGACTTGTCATCACGTGTATAAAACTAAATAAAAATAAAGAAAAAGGCTAGTAAAACTGGGTCAATATGACTTGTCATCACAACACCAAACTTAAAACTTGCTTGTCCCCAAGCAAGTATCAAACATAAGAGAAGATAGAATGAAATAGATAAGTATATATGTTCTTATTAGGCAGATAGTTGAACTTGGTCTATGGGGCTTTATGCAGATCAAAAGTAGCTCATTTATTACTTGCTGTCAAAACAAACAATGTTCCTTTAAGGGTTCATTAAGGTTGCTGCTATGAATCCTCACTTTTTGCTCATTTCCCTTGTCAGCTTTTCTTCTTTCTTTTGCATTACAGAACTTATTTCTTATTGAAGGCTTGGTGTCAAATGTTGCAGTGGCCTTTGGCCTTATTTTACTCAACATTTCTTCACCACAGACACATGGCTCACTTTGTTCTTCCTAGGATCATTGATGCCCAGCATCTCTTTGGATCACTAAATGTTTTGTAGCTAGGTTGCTCTTTATTGTGGACTTTCAGTTGGCAATCCCAAATCAGTTGATCTAAGTTGCCAAGTTTTAGAATACTCCTTAGAACTTACTTGTCCAAGCAGATCCCAGTACACAAACACCACAGGCATATGTCCTAGGGTCCAAGCTATTGGTGTCTAGCCTTATTGTTTGTTTCTTTGCCACTTTCTTTGGCTTTTTCTTCTTTCTCTTTTCTCTGTTTTGATTTATTTTCAAGGGACTTTCAATAATTGAGAGGTCACAGCAGCAAACTAGCTTAGGCTTTAAGTAACAAGTCATTTCACAACATTTATTCTATGAGCTATCAATTAAATCAAACACATATACCACCACTAACTTTTATTCTCACTTCTGCAACATTGAACAGTTACTTTTCTAAATCAAACATCTCTCTTTTATTCAAACAGCAAGGGAAACAAAACAAAGTATTCAAGTTGTTGAGTGATGACAATTATTATGCAGATAGCTTTCAAGCAAAATTTAAGCAGATAGCTTTCTTCAACATGTACTTCCACTTGCAACTACATGATCATTTCAGCCAGACATAAAGGACTCTCTGAATTAAATGATTACACAACAACAAGGATCAAGTATAAATACAACCTGTTGGGTTGCAGTTTTTCATTCTTCCTTCTGTTTGTTCCTTGTAAGTCATAATGCAGATGTTCCCTGATTTGTTGGCTATTTTCCTGCATACTCCTCAAATTCTGCTTGCTTTTCAACTCCTTTAGGTATTCGGCTAATCTGCAAGACTTATTTGTGGGCTCTTGAACTTACTTTGGTGTGTGAACACCAAACTTAGTCTGAGTCATAGTGCAAGTGTTCTTTAATTTGTTGACTATTTTCCTGCATAATCCTAAAAAGTGGCTTGCTTATCAAGCCCTTAAGGTACCCGGTTAATATGCAAAGCTTATTTGTGGGCTCTTGAACTTACTTTGGTGTGTGAACACCAAACTTAGTTCCTTGCTAATACTTCTTATGCAACAAATTAGCTATATGCAAAATCTCTCTTTTTTTTTTTTTCAAAAGCAATAAAACTAATAACTAGAAAGCAGCAGAATAGTCAACTAGTTTATCTGAATGCTTGAAGCTAGCTTTGTGCAGGAAGTGAGAATGTGTTTTATGATGGGATTTTGGTGGAACACCAAACTTAGAATCCTTCATTCCCTCTTTGATTGTTTTGGTGTGTAACACCAAACTTAGCTTCTTGCAATACAGATAAAGCTAATTAACCTCTTTATTGAAATAACTATGGAAAGAAACTACCTCAGGTTGGGTTGCCTCCCAACAAGCGCTTCTTTATTGTCATTAGCTTGACATTTCATCCTTTGATCATGGGGGTTGAAAATCATAGTGCCTCAGCTTTTCTCCTCTTACTGTGAACCTCCTTCCGGTCTCCTCTTTGATAATCTCTAGGTGTTCAAGTGAAAGGACCCGGTTTACAGTGTAGTATTCAGATGATTGTGGGGACACCTTCATTGGTTGGGTGTTAAGAGAGAGTACTTGGTTAACAGTGTAGTGATCCTCAGTTCCCAGCTGCTGATATATTAGTTGCACCTTGTCACCTTTGGAGAATCCTTCAGTTGGGATTTTTTTATTCTTCCACCCCTTTTTGGTCTTGCTTTTATTCTTCTTCCCTCTTTGTGTTGATCCCTTCTACTTGCAAGTGGGTTTCATTTTGTGATTCTCCTTCTCAATGACCAACACATCAATGCTTTCTTGCATTTCTTCATTGTTCTGTACAAGTTCTTTTTCTTCTTGCCACACTGCATTGTCTACTTCTCGCTTTGGAAGGTGGCTGCTGATCATTTTGTCAATTCCTGCTTTCCTTTGCAGTTCTTCCTTGGTTGTTTCCATGCCATCTTCTTTTTCATTGATGAACTTTATTTCTTGGAAGACACTCAGGGTGACACTTTCATCATGTAGTCTGAGTGTTAACTCTCCTTTCTCTATGTCTATGATGGCTCTAGCAGTGGCCAAAAATGGCCTTCCCAAGATGATTGAATTTTTTTCTTCTTCTTCAGTGTTCAGTATTACAAAGTCCGCAAGAAAAATGAACTTGTCAACCTTAACTAAAAGGTTCTCAATCACTCCCTTGGGATATATTATTGACTGGTCCACCAATTCCAAGGACATTTGTATTGGTTTCACTTTCCCTATGCCAAGCTTTTTCACTAAGGATGATGGTATTAAATTTATGCTTGCTCCTAAGTCACACATCCCCTTGTTGATAAGTAGATTTCCAATGGTGCAAGGTAGGAAGAAACTTCCAGGGTCTTCCAACTTGGGAGGGAGTCCTTTTCTGATGAGTGTACTGCACTCTTCAGTGAGAAGCACAGAGTCCTTTTCTTGCCAACTTCTCTTCTTGTTGAGTAGCTCCTTCATAAAGACCAAATCAAGGAAGAGAAGTGTGGCCCAAAGGAAGAAAAGCGTGGCTCAAAACAAGGAGCAAGAACAAAAAGCTCTTGCCAAGAGCTTAAAAGCTCTTGCCAAGAGCTTTATCAAGAACACATGAAGAAGGAACCAAGAGCCAAGCTCTTGGCAAAGAGCTTTGAAGCTCTTGCCAAAGAGCTTTTTCGGGCTTGCCTCAAGGAAAATGAGTTTGGAGGCAAAAATTTTCGCTAAGTTAAACTTGGGCACTTACAACATGACCATGCCTCCTTCAAAGGGCCATAACTTGAGCTACAGAAGTCCGATTGATGTGCTTTTAGTTGCGTTAGAAAGCTGACATTTAGAGCTTTCCAACGACGTATGGCAATCCATATTTGGCATAGAATTAAGGCACGAGTGAAAGGCATCTTTAAAGGGACTCCTGAGATCTTGAACCACTTTTAAATTGCTGCAAATTAAGCACTGCTTTTCTGTTTTGATCCTTCACTAAAATTTTCCCTTTCTGTTTAGATTTGCTGCAACTCTCAATTTACTTTCCTGTATATTTACCTTTACTGTAATTGTTCTGAATTTGATCTGTTGCTCTCTTTAAATATTTTGCACCCAACCCCCTTTACTTTTCATGCAATTTACATTTCTTGTCATTTAAGATTCTTGCAATTTATATTTCTTGCTCTTTAAGTTTCTATCCAATTTACTTTCTGCACTTTAATTTCTCTTGTCATTTACTTTCTGTTGTTTCAACTGTCACTCAAATCACTCAATGTTAGCTTGACTAAACTAATCACCCACTAAAGTTGCTTGATCCATCAATCCCTGTGGGATCGACCTCACTCTAAGTGAGTTTTACTACTTGATACGACCCGGTACACTTGCCGGTGAGTTTTTGGTGTTTTGGAAATTCATTTTTCCACAAAATACCATCAAGTTTTTGGCGCCGTTGCCGGGGATTGATTTAGATCAACAATGATTAAGTGGGTGAGAAGTCTAGATCAAGCATTTTCTTTATTTTTGTTTTATGTTTTAAATTGAAACCAAGGTGTTTGAGTTTTTGCCTCACTAAGAAATTCTCATATCTGATATGAGTAATTTCAATTTTCCTTGGTGTTGTGTTTTCCAAAATTCAAATGGAGTTCAACTCATCTTATGATCAAACAAATTTTATGGGATATTACCCACCATCACCAATCTCTAATGGTGGCTGGGAATATCACCAAGAAAATACAAAGTCTGAGCACTCCAATCCATGGAGATTTGTTTCAGAAACACAAGATGAGCAAGAGAATCATATGGGATATCTTCCTCCACCACAAAATGATGCAAGCTGCTATTCTAATGGTGGCTGGGAGGAGCAAAACCAGAAAACATTTGAGAGCCCATATTCCACTTATCAAGAGACATCCTCACTTGAACGTGCCTTCAATTCACTTGTGCAAAACTGTCCAACCTCACCTTCCAGTTTTTCATCTGAAAATTCTTCATCACTTGACTATGCCTCAACATAAAAACCATCCCAAGACTCACAAACAACACAAACTTCCACGAGCCAAAGATTTTCAATGTTTGAGTCCAGATTCAACAGACTTGTGGAGAAACAACAACAATTCTGGAGAGAACTAGAAATCAATTCTCAGGAGACGGATGAGCAATTGGAGGACACAGATAAACACTTAGAACTACTAAGCAAGGAAAATGAAGACCAATTGATGGAGGTGAAGGATAAAGTAGAAGAGAAAGATGAGGAGGCTACTGCATCAAGTAAACTTCCAATGAAGAATGAAGTGGTGGAAGTATATGAGCCTAGGATTCCATATCCACAGAGGTTGATTGAAGTTACAATAGAACATGAAGATTCACCTCCAAAGAAATTAATGGAAAATCATGAAGAAAAAATGGAAGAAGATACTCAAGAGAATTCACACTCAAGTGAAGCAGAAAATCACATGAAGGAAGGGCTCATGGAACCACCAATACAAGAGGCTCTTGATGAAAAGAAGACTCCAACAATCACACAACCACCAAGACTTGGATTCAAGGAAGTGAAGGCAATTAACAAAAGCACCAAAAAGAGGATTGTGACCAAGCTACCAAGGACAACATTCAAGAGGAGGTCAACTACAAGCAATCCTCCCCCTGATCCAACAAGCAAGCTCAATCAAGCCATTAACAAAAGAAAGCTTGCTGAGGAGAGACCAAGACAGGGGGCAATAGCTGAATCTTCTCCTCCCTTGAGGTCATTCCTCTTAACAAACTGGAAGAAGAGGAAGAAAGTAAAGAACAACATGCCAACAGTAGGTAACATTTCTCTTCTATGCTTTATTCTCTTTCTTTACTTTGTTTAAATTCAATAAAATGGCATATGGTTACATTCTAAGTTTGGTGTTGCCTTGCAACAAATTGTTTTCAATCTTTTTGGATGATTGCATCAAATCAAAAAAATGAAAGTGACACACCAAGATTCTAAGTTTGGTGTGCCACTTATTTTTCTATGCAAATCATTCAGCAACACCACTTGTTTGCATAATCATAATGTTCTTTGCACTATTATTTTTCTTTTAGTTAGACAATTTTAGTTTTCTCTTTGTTTTTAGTCATTTCTTTGTTTTAAATGCTTTCTTTTATTTACTGTGTTTGTTAATACACTACCAAGAGAGCTTTATCCATGACAGATTCTTGGCTTGGTGATTGTATTTAACATATAATAGTTTCTTTCGTTTAGTTTTAATTCAAATAAATTGACATATGATTGCATTCTAAGTTTGGTGTTGCTATGCAACAAAATTTGGTTCCAATTCTTACAAGATACTTGCATTAATTCCAAGTGAAAGTGTCACACTAAGTTTGGTGTGCCACTTATATCTTTATGCAATGTATTATGCACACCTTCTTATCTATGCAATCAAAATGTCTCTGTCTCTTGTGCCTTAATTGTTATCTTTAATTTTGCTTGCTTAAAACACATGTGCTACTAACATTTCATTGTACAAGACATTCATGATCCATCTTAGCCCCATAGCCATTGTTCTAATTATTGCTTGATGATGAGCAAGTATTTTGAGTTTGGCAAGGGAAGGAGGAAGAATAGAGGAAAAAGGACAACAATAATGAAGATGAACAACAAGGTTGTAGAGTTCCTTTTCTCCTCATTTGTTTTCAGCACTTAAATTGCATGATTGTCTTTATATTCTCTGTATACATGTGTGTATGAATAAAGCATAGCTTGAATCTTAATTTGTAACATGTTGCTGTGGTATTATGACTACCAACTTGAGTTTTGTGAGTTCAAAAGCAATAAAGCATCATGATCATAAATAAACAAGGCATTAAAGAAGAAATTAGCATGTGCATACAAGTATTGGAAAGCTAGTATGATTAATTGTTGCTCAATTGCATTGGATTTTATTTAATTGAAGTTTTTATCTAGTACATTTTGTGAAATCTTTTGAAAATCATGAAAACCTTAAAGAAGCAAATGCAAATAAAGGGCAAGAAAAGAAAAAGGGAAAGAATGAGAAAGCTGAAGGCTCTGAGTACCAATGGCAATTTATTTGTTAAGTACTTGTGGTGTTTATGTATCAAGCCAAATGCTTGAAAACAAAACACTTAGAAGTCAAGGCTAGGCTCAAGTGCAAAAGCACTCCCTCAAAGCTCAAGGTTCTGAGCATCAATGATTAGAGAGTCAAGAAAAGAAAAGAAAAATGAGCTTAATGAAGTCCTCTAAATCAAATGCTTGTGGTGCTTATGTATCAAGTGGTAATATTTGAAAACAAAGTATTTAGAATCGTAGCTTTGTTATCAACTGATGGGGCAAAGCACCCAAAAGGAGAAGCTAATAAGAAAATCAAAAGCTTGTTTCAAGGGAAAATTATAAGGAAAAAGATTTCATAAATTGAGCTAGATAGAAGCATCAATCATTTATATTTCTTTTGTGATTGTAGATTGCATAATAAACTAGCCTACCATGAACATTAACTTGCTATTCTTCTTACCTTGGATTGTCAATCTTAAATTGCATGATTCTTTTCATGCTTGGGGACAAGCAAGGTTTAAGTTTGGTGTTGTGATGACATGTCACCATGTCATATTTTTCTATGCTTTTTCATACAAGAAATTGATGATTTGTGCTTAAATATTGCATTCTTTGGTGCTTAAATGGTATATTTCTTTGATCTTTTGATTTGATAAACTTTGTAGGAAATAAGAAGAAAAAGAAGCAAAAAGAGCACAAAATAAGCTAAAAAGAAGAAAAGAGGAATTTTGGGCACACTTTGAAGTTGGAGCACACTTTAGAGGCTTAGGCCACACTTTTAAAAGCGTGGCCCATGACCAAATCAAGAAAGAGAAGCGTGGCCTAAAGGAAGAAAGGTGTGGCTCAAAACAAGGAGCAAGAGCACAAAGCTCTTGCCGAGAGCTTTAGAGCTCTTGTGGAGAGCTTTACTTCAAATAATCAAAAGCCAAGCTCTTGCCAAGAGCTT
>NW_015496100.1:22848-25428 GCF_000816755.2 Arachis ipaensis
TTATTTTCCTAATTTAAATAAAAGAATTTAATCATATAATATAAAAATTAAAAAATAAAAAATTTGGTTTTTTAAGATTTTTTATTTTTTTAAAATATTTTTTATTTTTTATTCACCGAAAAATGCTACACCCGGACAGTTGATTTCTTTTGCTGCAATTGTTCTCAAATTAAGAATAAATTTGATGACATGTCACCATGTCATGTTTTTCTATGCTTTTTCATACAAGAAATTGATGATTTGTGCTTAAATATTGCATTCTTTGGTGCTTAAATGGTATATTTCTTTGATCTTTTGATTTGATAAACTTTGTAGGAAATAAGAAGAAAAAGAAGCAAAAAGAGCACAAAATAAGCTAAAAAGAAGAAAAGAGGAATTTTGGGCACACTTTGAAGTTGGAGCACACTTTAGAGGCTTAGGCCACGCTTTTAAAAGCATGGCCCATGACCAAATCAAGGAAGAGAAGTGTGGCCCAAAGGAAGAAAAGCGTGGCTCAAAACAAGGAGCAAGAACACAAAGCTCTTGCCAAGAGCTTAAAAGCTCTTGCCAAGAGCTTTATCAAGAACACATGAAGAAGGAACCAAGAGCCAAGCTCTTGGCAAAGAGCTTTAAAGCTCTTGCCAAAGAGCTTTTTCGGGCTTGCCTCAAGGAAAATGAGTTTGGAGGCAAAAATTTTCGCTAAGTTAAACTTGGGCACTTACAGCATGACCATGCCTCCTTCAAAGGGCCATAACTTGAGCTACAGAAGTCCGATTGATGTGCTTTCAGTTGCGTTAGAAAGATGACATTTAGAGCTTTCCAACGACGTATGGCAATCCATATTTGGCATAGAATTAAGGCACGAGTGAAAGGCATCTTTAAAGGCTAAAAACAAGCAAAAATGAATCAAAGTGCTTCCACCAAGATTCGAAGAGGGAGACCAAGGGAAGCAAGGAAGTAGCGCTCTCCTTGAGAGCTCTAAAGCTCTCCTTGAAGAGCTTTATCGTGGGTCTCCTCATGAAAAAATAAGAAAAAGGGATCACAAAATGCTTCCATCATGGTTCGAACTTGGAGTTTCTCTCCAAAACAAAGGAGTGCTTCTAATAGAGCTCTTACGGAGAGCTTTAAAGCTCTTGGGAGAGAGCTTTGCCCTAGGAGTGTGACCCATGGTCCAAAAATCAAATTAATTCAATCTTGCACCAAAATTTAAAAGCCCATGGACATCACTTCAAGGCACAAGAACAAGTTAGCTTAGGAATTTATTTTTAATTGTAATTTGTTTAGAATTTCATTTTTTATTTTCATTTTCATTTTGTGAAAAGCCTATAAAAAGGCATCTGCTTCATTTCTTAGGGGAGCTCGATTAGAAAGGAGGCTAGCTCCAATAGGGAGTTGTGCACTCTTTAGTTTTTATTTTGCTTTCTTTCTTAGTTTTCTTCTCTCTTTTGAATTTTTGGATTGAGATTGGAAGGAATTCTGTTTTCATTCTCCATCTGCAACTTCTCTTGTTCCTCTTCTGCAATTTACTCTTCCATTTTCATTTTGCAATTGTTCTTGTTGGATCAAGAAAGGATTTGAGATCTAGACTTGTTTTCTAGTCTCTTCCACTCCTGAGATCTTGAACCACTTTTAAATTGCTGCAAATTAAGCACTGCTTTTCTGTTTTGATCCTTCACTAAAATTTTTCCTTTCTGTTTAGATTTGCTGCAACTCTCAATTTACTTTCCTGCATATTTACCTTTACTGTAATTGTTCTGAATTTGATCTGTTGCTCTCTTTAAATTTCTGCACCCAACCCCCTTTACTTTTCATGCAATTTACATTTCTTGTCATTTAAGATTCTTGCAATTTATATTTCTTGCTCTTTAAGTTTCTATCCAATTTACTTTCTGCACTTTAATTCCTCTTGTCATTTACTTTCTGTTGTTTCAACTGTCACTCAAATCACTCAATGTTAGCTTGACTAAACTAATCACCCATTAAAGTTGCTTGATCCATCAATCCCTGTGGGATCGACCTCACTCTAAGTGAGTTTTACTACTTGATACGACCCGGTACACTTGCCGGTGAGTTTTTGGTGTTTTGGAAATTCATTTTTCCACAAAAATACCATCAAGGAGGCTGCCGGAGATGAGGCCATTACGGCTCGCCTTCAGGTGTCCTCCTCGGGATAGGGTCATTTAAAGAACGAGGGTCAGCACGATGTAAAAAAAAAATTAGAAAGAAAAAAAAAGAAAAAACAGGGAAAAAAATGAAAAAAAAAATCGGAGGAGCCTGCCGGAGAAGAGGCCATTACGGCTCGCCTTCCGGTGTCCTCCTCGAGATAGGGGCATTTAAAGAACGAGGGGCAGCCCGACGTAAAAAAAAAAAGGGAAAAAAACGAAAAAAAATCGGAGGAGCCTGCCGGAGATGAGGCCATTACGGCTCGCCTTCAGGTGTCCTCCTCCAGATAGGGTGATTTAAAGAACGAGGGTCAGCACGACGTAAAAAAAAATTGGAGGAGCCTGCCGGAGATGAGGCCATTACGGCTCGCCTTCAGGTGTCCTCCTCGAGATAGGGTCATTTAAAGAACGAGGGTCAGCACGACATAAAAAAAAACAA
>NW_015496100.1:25817-26907 GCF_000816755.2 Arachis ipaensis
AGGTGACCTCCTCGGGATAGGGCCATTTAAAGAACGAGGGTCAGCACGACGTAAAAAAAAAGAAAAAGGAAAAAAATGAAAAAAAAAAAATCGGAGGAGCCTGTCGGAGATGAGGCCGTTACGGCTCGCCTTCAGGTGACATTTAAAGAACGAGGGTCAGCATGACGTAAAAAAAAAAGGGGAAAAAACGAAAAAAAAAAAATCGTAGGAGCCTGCCGGAGATGAGGCCATTACGGCTCGCCTTCAGGTGTCCTCCTTGGGATAGGGTCATTTAAAAAACGAGGGTCAGCATGAGGTAAAAAAAAACATCGGGAAAAAAATGAAAAAAAAAATCGGAGGAGCCATCCGGAGATGAGGCCATTACGACTCGCCTTCAGGTGTCCTCCTCGGGATAGCGTTATTAAAAGAACGAGGGTCAGCACGACGTAAAAAAAAAATAGGGAAAAAAACAAAAAAAATCGGAGGAGCATGCCAGAGATGAGGCCGTTACGGCTCGCCTTCAGGTGACATTTAAAGAACGAGGGTCAGCACGACGTAAAAAAAAAAGGGGAAAAAAAACGAAAAAAGCAAAACCGGAGGAGTCTGCCGGAGATGAGGCCATTACGGCTCGCCTTCAGGTGTCCTCCTCGGGATAGGGTCATTGAAAGAACGAGGGTCAGCACGACGTAAAAAAAATCGGGAAAAAAACGAAAAAAAAAATCAGACCTTCAGGCGTCATTTAATGAACGGGGGTCAGCACGACGTAAAAAAAAAACGAGGAAAAAAACGAAATAAAAAAAATCGGAGTAGCCTGCCGGAGATGAGGCCATTACGGCAAGCCTTCGGGTGTCCTCCTCGGGATAGGGTCATTTAAAGAACGAGGGTCAGCACGACGTAAAAAAACAAGGGGGAAAAATCGAAAAAAAATGGGAGGAGCCTGGCGGAGATGAGGCCATTGCGGCTCGCCTTCTGGTGTCCTCCCCGAGATAGGGTCATTTAAAGAACGAGGGTCAGCACGACGTAAAAAAAATCATCGGGAAAAAAAAAAAAAAAAAAATCGGAGGAGCCTGCCGGAGATGAGGCCATTACGGCTCGCCTTCAGGTGTCCTCC
>NW_015496100.1:27084-32319 GCF_000816755.2 Arachis ipaensis
GGATAGGGTCTTTTAAAGAACGAGGGTCAGCACGATGTAAAAAAAAATAAGAAAGAAAAAAAAGAAAAAAACGGGAAAAAAAAACGAAAAAAAAAATCGGAGGAGACTACCGGAGATGAGGCCATTACGGCTTGCCTTCAGGTGTCCTCCTCCAGATAGGGTGATTTAAAGAACGAAGGTCAGCACGACATAAATAAAAACATCGGGAAAAAAAACGAAAAAAAATTGGAGGAGCCTGTCGGAGATGAGGCCATTACGGCTCGCCTTCAGGTGTCCTCCTCGAGATAGGGTCATTTAAAGAACCAGGGGCAGCACGACGTAAAAAAAATGGGGAAAAAAATGAAATAAAAAAAATCGGAGGGGGCTGTCGGAGATGAGGCCATTACGGCTCGCTTTCAGGTGTCCTCCTCGGGATACGGTCATTTAAAGAATGTGGGTCAACACGACGTAAAAAAAATGGGGAAAAAAATGAAATAAAAAAAATCGGAGGGGGCTGTCGGAGATGAGGCCATTACGGCTCGCTTTCAGGTGTCCTCCTCGGGATACGGTCATTTAAAGAATGTGGGTCAACACGACGTAAAAAAAATGGGGAAAAAAATGAAATAAAAAAAATCGGAGGGGGCTGTCGGAGATGAGGCCATTACGGCTCGCTTTCAGGTGTCCTCCTCGGGATACGGTCATTTAAAGAATGTGGGTCAACACGACGTAAAAAAAATGGGGAAAAAAATGAAATAAAAAAAATCGGAGGGGGCTGTCGGAGATGAGGCCATTACGGCTCGCTTTCAGGTGTCCTCCTCGGGATACGGTCATTTAAAGAATGTGGGTCAACACGACGTAAAAAAAATGGGGAAAAAAATGAAATAAAAAAAATCGGAGGGGGCTGTCGGAGATGAGGCCATTACGGCTCGCTTTCAGGTGTCCTCCTCGGGATACGGTCATTTAAAGAATGTGGGTCAACACGACGTAAAAAAAATGGGGAAAAAAATGAAATAAAAAAAATCGGAGGGGGCTGTCGGAGATGAGGCCATTACGGCTCGCTTTCAGGTGTCCTCCTCGGGATACGGTCATTTAAAGAATGTGGGTCAACACGACGTAAAAAAAATGGGGAAAAAAATGAAATAAAAAAAATCGGAGGGGGCTGTCGGAGATGAGGCCATTACGGCTCGCTTTCAGGTGTCCTCCTCGGGATACGGTCATTTAAAGAATGTGGGTCAACACGACGTAAAAAAAATGGGGAAAAAAATGAAATAAAAAAAATCGGAGGGGGCTGTCGGAGATGAGGCCATTACGGCTCGCTTTCAGGTGTCCTCCTCGGGATACGGTCATTTAAAGAATGTGGGTCAACACGACGTAAAAAAAATGGGGAAAAAAATGAAATAAAAAAAATCGGAGGGGGCTGTCGGAGATGAGGCCATTACGGCTCGCTTTCAGGTGTCCTCCTCGGGATACGGTCATTTAAAGAATGTGGGTCAACACGACGTAAAAAAAATGGGGAAAAAAATGAAATAAAAAAAATCGGAGGGGGCTGTCGGAGATGAGGCCATTACGGCTCGCTTTCAGGTGTCCTCCTCGGGATACGGTCATTTAAAGAATGTGGGTCAACACGACGTAAAAAAAATGGGGAAAAAAATGAAATAAAAAAAATCGGAGGGGGCTGTCGGAGATGAGGCCATTACGGCTCGCTTTCAGGTGTCCTCCTCGGGATACGGTCATTTAAAGAATGTGGGTCAACACGACGTAAAAAAAATGGGGAAAAAAATGAAATAAAAAAAATCGGAGGGGGCTGTCGGAGATGAGGCCATTACGGCTCGCTTTCAGGTGTCCTCCTCGGGATACGGTCATTTAAAGAATGTGGGTCAACACGACGTAAAAAAAATGGGGAAAAAAATGAAATAAAAAAAATCGGAGGGGGCTGTCGGAGATGAGGCCATTACGGCTCGCTTTCAGGTGTCCTCCTCGGGATACGGTCATTTAAAGAATGTGGGTCAACACGACGTAAAAAAAATGGGGAAAAAAATGAAATAAAAAAAATCGGAGGGGGCTGTCGGAGATGAGGCCATTACGGCTCGCTTTCAGGTGTCCTCCTCGGGATACGGTCATTTAAAGAATGTGGGTCAACACGACGTAAAAAAAATGGGGAAAAAAATGAAATAAAAAAAATCGGAGGGGGCTGTCGGAGATGAGGCCATTACGGCTCGCTTTCAGGTGTCCTCCTCGGGATACGGTCATTTAAAGAATGTGGGTCAACACGACGTAAAAAAAATGGGGAAAAAAATGAAATAAAAAAAATCGGAGGGGGCTGTCGGAGATGAGGCCATTACGGCTCGCTTTCAGGTGTCCTCCTCGGGATACGGTCATTTAAAGAATGTGGGTCAACACGACGTAAAAAAAATGGGGAAAAAAATGAAATAAAAAAAATCGGAGGGGGCTGTCGGAGATGAGGCCATTACGGCTCGCTTTCAGGTGTCCTCCTCGGGATACGGTCATTTAAAGAATGTGGGTCAACACGACGTAAAAAAAATGGGGAAAAAAATGAAATAAAAAAAATCGGAGGGGGCTGTCGGAGATGAGGCCATTACGGCTCGCTTTCAGGTGTCCTCCTCGGGATACGGTCATTTAAAGAATGTGGGTCAACACGACGTAAAAAAAATGGGGAAAAAAATGAAATAAAAAAAATCGGAGGGGGCTGTCGGAGATGAGGCCATTACGGCTCGCTTTCAGGTGTCCTCCTCGGGATACGGTCATTTAAAGAATGTGGGTCAACACGACGTAAAAAAAATGGGGAAAAAAATGAAATAAAAAAAATCGGAGGGGGCTGTCGGAGATGAGGCCATTACGGCTCGCTTTCAGGTGTCCTCCTCGGGATACGGTCATTTAAAGAATGTGGGTCAACACGACGTAAAAAAAATGGGGAAAAAAATGAAATAAAAAAAATCGGAGGGGGCTGTCGGAGATGAGGCCATTACGGCTCGCTTTCAGGTGTCCTCCTCGGGATACGGTCATTTAAAGAATGTGGGTCAACACGACGTAAAAAAAATGGGGAAAAAAATGAAATAAAAAAAATCGGAGGGGGCTGTCGGAGATGAGGCCATTACGGCTCGCTTTCAGGTGTCCTCCTCGGGATACGGTCATTTAAAGAATGTGGGTCAACACGACGTAAAAAAAATGGGGAAAAAAATGAAATAAAAAAAATCGGAGGGGGCTGTCGGAGATGAGGCCATTACGGCTCGCTTTCAGGTGTCCTCCTCGGGATACGGTCATTTAAAGAATGTGGGTCAACACGACGTAAAAAAAATGGGGAAAAAAATGAAATAAAAAAAATCGGAGGGGGCTGTCGGAGATGAGGCCATTACGGCTCGCTTTCAGGTGTCCTCCTCGGGATACGGTCATTTAAAGAATGTGGGTCAACACGACGTAAAAAAAATGGGGAAAAAAATGAAATAAAAAAAATCGGAGGGGGCTGTCGGAGATGAGGCCATTACGGCTCGCTTTCAGGTGTCCTCCTCGGGATACGGTCATTTAAAGAATGTGGGTCAACACGACGTAAAAAAAATGGGGAAAAAAATGAAATAAAAAAAATCGGAGGGGGCTGTCGGAGATGAGGCCATTACGGCTCGCTTTCAGGTGTCCTCCTCGGGATACGGTCATTTAAAGAATGTGGGTCAACACGACGTAAAAAAAATGGGGAAAAAAATGAAATAAAAAAAATCGGAGGGGGCTGTCGGAGATGAGGCCATTACGGCTCGCTTTCAGGTGTCCTCCTCGGGATACGGTCATTTAAAGAATGTGGGTCAACACGACGTAAAAAAAATGGGGAAAAAAATGAAATAAAAAAAATCGGAGGGGGCTGTCGGAGATGAGGCCATTACGGCTCGCTTTCAGGTGTCCTCCTCGGGATACGGTCATTTAAAGAATGTGGGTCAACACGACGTAAAAAAAATGGGGAAAAAAATGAAATAAAAAAAATCGGAGGGGGCTGTCGGAGATGAGGCCATTACGGCTCGCTTTCAGGTGTCCTCCTCGGGATACGGTCATTTAAAGAATGTGGGTCAACACGACGTAAAAAAAATGGGGAAAAAAATGAAATAAAAAAAATCGGAGGGGGCTGTCGGAGATGAGGCCATTACGGCTCGCTTTCAGGTGTCCTCCTCGGGATACGGTCATTTAAAGAATGTGGGTCAACACGACGTAAAAAAAATGGGGAAAAAAATGAAATAAAAAAAATCGGAGGGGGCTGTCGGAGATGAGGCCATTACGGCTCGCTTTCAGGTGTCCTCCTCGGGATACGGTCATTTAAAGAATGTGGGTCAACACGACGTAAAAAAAATGGGGAAAAAAATGAAATAAAAAAAATCGGAGGGGGCTGTCGGAGATGAGGCCATTACGGCTCGCTTTCAGGTGTCCTCCTCGGGATACGGTCATTTAAAGAATGTGGGTCAACACGACGTAAAAAAAATGGGGAAAAAAATGAAATAAAAAAAATCGGAGGGGGCTGTCGGAGATGAGGCCATTACGGCTCGCTTTCAGGTGTCCTCCTCGGGATACGGTCATTTAAAGAATGTGGGTCAACACGACGTAAAAAAAATGGGGAAAAAAATGAAATAAAAAAAATCGGAGGGGGCTGTCGGAGATGAGGCCATTACGGCTCGCTTTCAGGTGTCCTCCTCGGGATACGGTCATTTAAAGAATGTGGGTCAACACGACGTAAAAAAAATGGGGAAAAAAATGAAATAAAAAAAATCGGAGGGGGCTGTCGGAGATGAGGCCATTACGGCTCGCTTTCAGGTGTCCTCCTCGGGATAGGGTCATTTAAAGAACGAGGGTCAGCACGACGTAAAAAAAAAACCGGGAAAAAAACAAAAAAAAATCAGAAGAGCCTGCCGGAGATGAGGCCATTACGGCTTGCCTTCAGGTGTCCTCCTCGGGATAAAGTCATTTAAAGAACGAGGGTCAGCACGACGTAAAAAAAAATCGTGAAAAAAAAACGAAAAAGAATCAGAGGAGCCAGCCGGAGATGAGGACATTACAGCTCGCCTTCAGGTGTCCTACTCGGGATAGGGTCATTTAAAGAACGAGGGTCAGAACGACTTTAAAAAAAAACGGGGAAAAAAACGAAAAAAAATCGGAGGAGGCTACCGGAGATGAGGCCATTACGGCTCGCCTTCAGGTGTCCTCCTCGGGATAGGGTCATTTAAAGAACGAGGGTCAGCACAACGTAAAAAAAATAAAAAAAAA
>NW_015496100.1:32499-33227 GCF_000816755.2 Arachis ipaensis
AGGTGACCTCCTCGGGATAGGGTCATTTAAAGAACAAGGGTCAGCACGACGTAAAAAAAAATCGGGAAAAAAATCGAAAAAAATGGGAGGAGCCTGCCGGAGATGAGGCCATTACGGCTCGCCATCAGGTGTCCTCCTCGGGATAGGGTTATTTAAAGAACGAGGGACAGCACGACGTAAAAAAAAAAGGGAAGAAAACGAAAAAAAAATTGGAGGAGCCTGCCGGAGATGAGGCCGTTACGGCTCGCCTTCAGGTGTCCTCCTCGGGATAGGGTCATTTAAAGAACGAGGGTCAGCACGACGTAAAAAAAAATAAGAAAGAAAAAAAAAGAAAAAAAACTGGAAAAAAAACCAAAAAAAAAATTGGAGGAGCCTGCCGGAGATGAGGCCATTACGGCTTGCCTTCAGGTGTCCTCCTTGGGATAGGGTCATTTAAAGAACGAAGGTCAGCACGACGTAAAAAAAAACAGGGAAAAAAACGAAAAAAAATTAGAGGAGCCTGCCGGAGATGAGGCCGTTACAGCTCGCCTTCAGGTGTCCTCTTTGGGATAGGGTCATTTAAAGAACGAGGGTCAGCACGACGTAAAAAAAAAATAAGAAAGAAAAAAAAAAGAAAAAAAACAGGAAAAAAAACCAAAAAAAAAATCGGAGGAGCCTGCCGGAGATGAGGCCATTACGGCTTGCCTTCAGGTGTCCTCCTTGGGATAGGGTCATTTAAAGAACGAAGG
>NW_015496101.1:0-860 GCF_000816755.2 Arachis ipaensis
AATGCATGTTGTGATATATGCTTGATGGATGATTGAGGTTGAATTGATGGGTGGTACCATGTTGATGGTGAGTATGATGATAATTATGTATAATGATGGTTGATTGGAAATGGAATTATTGGAAATTGGGATGAGGAAGGATGTATGACATGATATTGTGTTTGTCCTTTAGCCATTTGATTGAGAAGTGTTAAAATGGTCAGATGTGGTTTTGGAAATTTTGGTAAAGTGTCAATGTGTGAGTTGAGGATGGCTTGTTGTTGATTTTGGTATATTTTGAATGATTTCAAAGAAAATGGTTGAAATTGGCATGTTTTAATTGATTTTGAAAAGAGTTGAAAGTGGCTTGTTTTGAAAATGGCACTTTGTGGTTTTGAATGAAAATATGGTTTTTGGGCATACTTTGACGGAACATAACTTGGACTACGGATCTTTGATTTGTGCCAAATCTGTTTAGAAATAAAATTAGATCCAGGATGTCCATGCCATTCGAAGAACGGGTGAAAAATGATTTAAAATGAGAGAGTTATGACCGTCGGAAGATTGGGGGTTGAATCTGTGAATTCTGCAGCTTTTAACTTAGAAAATTTTTAGCAGAATGATCCCTCGCGCGTAGGCGCACTTGGCGCGTATGCGCCGTTCTTCGAGAAAGCATCATCCACGCGTGCGCGTGGAGTGCGCGTACGCGTGGCCCTGTTTTCATCCCAAAGTTGATTTTTGAATTTTAAAAGCCAAATTTCATACTTCTAAGCCTCCGATCTCACCACTTATGTCTTAAATCATTATGATATGCCTAGCATGAGGAAAAGGGCTAGTGAATGTGGTAACTTGCGAGTGAAGCAAGGGAAAAATGAATGATC
>NW_015496101.1:10964-18302 GCF_000816755.2 Arachis ipaensis
TTTTGGATATTTTTGAAATTCTTTATTTTTATACTTTTAGGCAAAAAAATTATTTTTTCGGTTTCAAAATTTTAAAAAAAAAATTTCAACTTTTTTTTGTCTTCAAAAGATTGCTTGACTTTAATTTATTATTTTACTTTAAATAAAAAATTTAATTTTTATTTTTAAAATTTTAATAAAATGAAAAATTTTGTATTTTGAAATAAAAAATTTTATTTCAAGTTTATTTTTTTTCGCCGGATAAAGCTATTTTTTCACAAATATAGAATAAATTAATTTTAAAAATTTAAATTTTTAAATTTTTTTTTTTTTGGATATTTTTGAAATTCTTTATTTTTATACTTTTAGGCAAAAAATTATTTTTTCGGTTTCAAAATTTAAAAATAATAAGTTTTCATCGTTTTTTTGTCTTTGAAATATTGTTGGACTTTATTTTATTTTTCTACTTTAAATAAAAAATTTAATTTTTAAATTTAAAATTTCAAAAAAATAAAAAAATTTTTATTTTGAAATCAAAAATTTTATTTCACCAGATAAAGCTATTTTTTCACAAATATAGAATAAATTAATTTTAAAAATTTAAATTTTTTAAATTTTTTTTTGGACTTTAATTTATTATTTTACTTTAAATAAAAAATTTAATTTTTAAATTTAAAAATTCATAAATAAAACAAAAAATTTGGTATTTTGAAATAAAAATTTTTTTTAAGAATATTTTTTCCCCGGAAAAAGCTATTTTTTCACAAATATAGAATAAATTAATTTTAAAAATTTAAACTTTTTAAATTTTTTGTTTGTTGGATATTTTGTAATTCTTTATTTTTATACTTTTAGGCAAAAAAACTATATTTTTTTGTTTCAAAATTTAAAAATAAAAAGGTTTCATTTTTTTTTGTCTTCGAAATATTGCTGGACTTTATTTTATTTTTCTACTTTAAATAAAAAATTTAATTTTTATTTTTAAAATTTTAAAAAAATGAAAAATTTTGTATTTTGAAATAAAAAATTTTATTTCAAGTTTATTTTTTTTCGCCGGATAAAGCTATTTTTTCACAAATATAGAATAAATTAATTTTAAAAATTTAAAAGGCCAACTAGATCCATCTCTCTTCAAATCCAAAGCAAGCAAAACCCACATCATCACTCAAAGGCACAAGAACAAGCTAGAATTAGAATTTTCATTTAATTTGTTTTTCATTTCAATTTTATTTTATTTTCATTTTGTAAAAAGCCTATATAAAGGCTGATGTGCGGAAAACGATCCGACACAAAACTCACCGGCAAGTGCACCGGGTCGCATCAAGTAATAATAACTCACGTGAGTGAGGTCGATCCCACAGGGATTGAAGGATTGAGCAATTTTAGTTTAGTGGTTGATTTAGTCAAGCGAATCAAGTGTTGGTTGAGTGATTTGTGATTAACAGAAATTAAACTGCCTGAAAAGTAAAGGGAGAGGGGTAAATTGCAGAAAATTTAAGAGAACGGAAAATAAAAGTGCTGAATCTTAAAGAACAAGAAATTTAATGGCAGAAACTTAGAATGCAAGAAATGTAAATTGCAAAATCTTAAAGTGCAAGAAATATAAATGACTTGAATTGTAAAGGGAATGGGGAGTTGGATTTGCAGAAATTTAACAAGGAAATGTAAAATTGCAACAAGCAGAGGAATAGAAGAACACTTGGATTGAATCAGATCTAGAAACAGAATTGTAAATGAGCAAAACAGGGAATGGGAAATGGGAAATTCGGACCTCAGGACCCAAGAGACTAGAAAACCAAGTCTAGATCTCAATGCCTTCCTAGATCCAACAAGAACAATTGCAAAGGAAATTGTAAATTGCAAAGAAAGTAGATGAAAAGCAATGAACCGAAACTGAAATTCAATTAAGCAGAAAATTAAACAAGATCCCAAGGTGAGATTGAAATAGAATTTCTTCAATTCTCCATCCAAAATCCAAGACAAGAAAAGTAAAGAGTGCTGGGCAAGAACAAGGAAGAAGAGAGATCAATTCTCCTCCCAAATTCTCTTGAATTAAACAACAATGCTAAGAAAAATAAAGTGAACTCTGAGCAAAACTGAAAAGAAAGCTACTATGAAAAACTAAAAGGGAAGCTCTCTAAAAACTTCAAATCCTAAGTTATTTATACACTTTCTTCAAATGATCATTAAGCCTTGAATTGGGCCTTTAGCCTTGATGGAATTGGGTGATAGTGGCCTCTGTTGATTGCTCTTGGTGTTGGGAGGAAATCCATTAGTGAACCGGGCCATGAACCATTCACGTTTGAGCCAACATTTGAGGCAAACGTTGACTCAAACGTTACTTGAGTGAGGCATTATGCAGCTAGACCATGTGCTGTCTTCCACGTTTGGCTCAACGTTTGAGGTCAAACGTGAGCTCAAACGTGGATCTCCCTTCTTGTATGCTTCTTGGGGGCTACTTTGTCCTCTTGTCGTGTTGCCAATTTTGTGCCCAATAGAGACTATTATATATGGTTGGAAAGCTCTGAATGTCAGCGTTCTAACCCACTTGGAATCACCTCAATTGGACATCTACAACTCAAGTTATTCTTGTTTGAAGTATGCCCCTTCATGCTGTTTGGCGCCAACGTTTGACCTCACGTTTGAGGCAAACGTTAGCTCAAACGTGAATTCCATTTTCTCAAACCCATTCTTGCAACCTTCTTCCATAATGTTGGCACACCTTTTGTTTCCTTTCTTCACCTACAAGTAATCAAAACAACCAATCAAAGTATCACAAAATTCACAAGGTTTATAAATCAATTAATTATCAACTAAAGTTAGCTTGAACCTCATGATTTTGTATCAATTAAAAGGTGGTTGATTGATTTAAGGAAACCATGTAATTCCAATTCAAATGGCTAATTTATAATGCAAGAAAGTGCATAAAACTAAATGAAAACAAAAGAAAAAGGCTAGTGAAACTAGGCTAAGATGACTTGTCATCACAACAACAAACTTAAAGCTTACTTGTCCCCAAGCAAGAAAAGAATTATTAAGAAGAAAGAATGAAAGTGAAAGAGAATGCTCATGTTAGCAGAATATTATTGGTAGTTCATGGGGTTTTATGCAGATATGTAACTTATCCACTTTTTATTGACAATTAGGCCTAGAAAGTTTCCTTTAAGCATTAAGCAATACACTGCTATGACCTCTCATTATTCCTTTGTCCTTGGTTACTATTTTTCTATAAGCTTTAGTTCAGTGTCATGTGTAGCAAGCTCTTTTCTTTACTTATGCTTGACACATTATTCACTATAGACACTTGGCTCACATTCCTTCTTAGAACATTGATGCCCAGTACCTCTTTGGGTTACTAAATGCCTTGTAGTTAGGTTGCTCTTGATAGTGGACTTTCAGTTGATGATCCCGGGTTAGTTAACCCAAGTCACCAAGTGTTGATGCACTCCAAAGAACTTAATAATCCAAGCAGATCCCAATACAAAGACACCACAGGCATATATTCTAAGGTTCAAGCTATTGGTGTCTAGCTTTGTTTCTTTTTATTTTTCTTTTGTTCTGTTGCCAATTTTGGCTTTTCCTTTTCTCTTTTTGTTTTTTTCTTTTCACACAAGGACTTTTATTTGATTGAGATTCATAGACAGTGAGCTGCTTTCTTCTTAAAGAGAAAACAATCTATTCCTTTTATTCACTGATAGTGAGTTGCTACACAATCACACATATATGCCACCACTTACTATTATTTGACTTCTAGCTAACAATGAACCATCTTACTTCATGTTTCAAACATTTCTTTTATTGAATTGAAAATATGCAGGGGACAAAGCATGCATTAGTTAAGTGAAAGTAACCACACAGGCACACACTTAGACTAGCTTACTTATTTTAAGAAAAATAAACATGATGCAAAAACTACTTTAAACAGAAAAGATGCATGGAGCAGGTCCACCTTTCATTTATCGTGCTTTTTCTTTCTTCTTTCATATGTTTGGTTGTTGGTGTTCCCTATTTCCATGTTTGTTGTCTGTTGTCCACGCCAAAATCCAGCTCTATTCATCGTTTCTTCTACTCTATCTTCAAGCCTCATAGCATTACTTACTTCAATCTCACTTTTCCCTTTGAAGTACTCATCGAAAGTTGGAAACACTGGATCCATGTTGTGCAGATGCTCTCCGATGTAGTTCAATTTAATTTGACTATTTATGTTGTAGTCGGCTTGGACTTCATATCTTGCCTCTTGGAGGGTTGTGAACTCTTTGAGAGCCCTCATATTTTCAGCTTGCATTTGTGCCAACTTTCCAAATGATTCGTGAGCTTGAAAAGCATGCTCCTCTTGCATCACGAAGAATTTTGACTCAAACTCACTTTGTTTGTTCATCATCCTCAGCTGCCATTCCTCTTGCTCTTGTTGTACATAACTCCTGTAAGTTGGAGCTTGATCCATTTCGGTTCTTGGGGTGTTGGCATAAAATTCCCATATAATGTTCGCATTAATCTTGGTGATTGGTGAAATGAGCTCTTCCCACCTCCTTTTCCTAATCTTGGCTTTCATTTCTTGGCACTCATCGTTCAGCAATAGGAGTGGAACCTCTGGATATATTTTCTTCTGCCTCATCCATTCAAGTTGTAGTTGATGGTACCAAGATCTAAATTTCCATCGATCAACTTCATGGGTGCTTTCCTCAATCATAGGCTCTTTTCTTCTCCTTCGTTTGGTTCTTGAGGAAGAGGCCATGATTGCTTAATTGGTTGATCTTTTTGAGGGTAGAGGAAGTGTGAAGAGAGTTGGAGATTTTTATGTGTTTTTGACAGAGGAATATTTGAGGCCGAGCTTAGATGGTGAGGAATGATGGATGAATTGGAGTTTGAATAGTTGGAGTGCAGGGAGTGTGCAACTTTTTCGTTTATGTGCATGGCTTGAAGGTGGTGTTTTATACTCATTTGATTGAACAATGGAGGGTTGGGATGCACTTAGATACTTTGCAAATCAACGGCGTGCATGCAAGTTGAATAAGGACAAAGCTTGCTTCCTTAATGGTTTTCAACGTTCTCTTTCCAAGAGTGTGCAGAATCACTCCTTGAAGCATGTGATGCATCTTTGTCTTCATTCTATGTCCCTCCTTGTCTTGTCCCTTTCATTGAATATTCTTTGACCACCTAACCATCACAACAAGACAACAAAGATAACATTCTCAAATCTTGGCAAGAAAGCTTATTAAATTACTATGTGAATTCTCATTCCTTATATCCATTTTGACCGTGACTCTTCTCTTTTTTTTTTCTTGGAGGGCACCAAACTTAATGTTTGGCCATATAACCCAAAATATTTCTTCCTCCAACTAGTGTTTTTGAAATCTTAATGTCACTCTTGGTTATCTATTCATAAGGAATGCCTAAAAAAATTACCTATGATCATCGATGCATGATTTTAGTTTCATTAATCAAGAACTGTTCTTTTGAAAACTCTACATATGCAGACACCAAACTTAATGTTTAGTCATATGCTTTATCAAAATGACTAAGCATATGGTCTAAGATTGTTTGAAAAAGAACTAATTTGGTGTGCTTGAAGGCACACCAAACTTAGAAGTCTTGGCATATGTTTTAAAACAATGTTTGCACTCATGAAAAAAATATCATGCTGGATGATCATAGCTTATTGAATTTAAAATAACAGAAATCTTAAATCATGGGTTGCCTCCCATGGAGCGCTCTTTTATTGTCACTAGCTTGACATTGGGGCTTTCTTTTATGGTGGTTGATGGTTGTAGTGCCTCAATTTGTCCCCTCTGACTGTGAGCTTCTTCTTTGTTGCTTGATGTTCTATCTCAGCATGTTCTAGTGAGATTATTTTGCTCACAGTATAGTAATCATCAGTCTGTTGGCTTGCTCCCAGTTGTTGATAGACTAGCTGCACTTTGTCACCTTTGGAGAGCCCTTCTGTTGGGATTTTTTTTTTTTATTCTTCCACCCTTTGTGAGCCTTCTTCTTATTTTTCTTCCTTTTTCTGGTTAACCTTTCCTCCTTGACAGTAGCTTTAGTTGTGGCACTTTCCTTCTTGGTTATCTTCTAAATTTCTTTTTGAGTGCCTTCTTTTCCTTGTATCTGTTCACTCTTCTGCTTTACTAAAGTGTTGATTACTTGTCTTGAGAAACAGTCATTGATGACTTGGCTTCTTCCTTCAGAATTTTGTCGTTCTGGGAACACTTTTAGAGTAATGCTTTCCTCATGCATCCTAAGAGTTAGTTCTCCTTGCTCTACATCTATGATGGCTCTAGCGGTAGCTAAAAATGGCCTTCCCAAGATAATCGAGTTGTTTCCTTCTTCTTCTGTTTCCAAGATTACAAAATCCGCAGGATAAATGAACTTGTCAACCTTAACTAAAAGATTTTTGATCACTCCTTTGGGATGTACTACTGACTGGTCCACCAATTCCAATGACATCTGTATTGGTTTCACCTTCTCTATTCCAAGCTTCTTCACTAAAGAGGATGGGATCAGATTTATGCTTGCTCCTAAATCGCACATCCCCTTGTTGATGAATAGACTTCCAATGGTACAAGGTAGGAAGAAACTTCCTGGATCTTCCAACTTGGGAGGGAGTCCTTTTCTGATGAGTGCACTGCATTCTTCAGAGAGAAGTACAGTCTCCTTCTCCAGCCAGCTTCTTTTCTTGTTAATGAGTTCCTTCAAGAACTTGGCATATAAGGGCATCTGTTCCAATGCTTCAGCCAAGGGAATATTGATTTCTAGCTTCTTGAAAGTCTCAAGGAACTTATGAAAGTGTTGATCTTTGGTTTCTTTGTTGAACCTCTGAGGGTATGGTAGTGGAGGTGTAATACTCTTCTCCACTTGCTGCTGTCCCTGAATCACTTCCTTTAAACTATGTGGCTGGTTGTCTTTCTCTTTTAGCTTCTCTGGGGCACTTCTTCTTGTTGTCATGTCTTCATTGCTAGCTTCCCCTTTCTCTGATGATTCTTTGTTGCTATCCAAAGGCTTCTTGGTTACCTCCTTGTTGTTGTCTATCAATGTTTTTCCACTCCGTAATTGTATAGCTTTGCACTCTTCTTTTGGATTAGGAATGGTGTCACTCGGAAGTGAGCTTGAAGGTTTCTCAGCAGAAATCTGTTTGGAGATTTGCCCAATCTGCCTCTCTAAGCTCTTCATGGAAGCTTCATGGTTCTTGGTTGTCATTTCTTGGTGTTTCCACATCTTGTCCATCAATCCAAGTTAGTGATTCTTTGAGATTCTGGTGACGCTTGTGGTGGGTTGTGAGGTGTGGATGGTGGATGGTAGGCATTTTGGTTGGTGGGTTGGTTATTGGATTGATAATGGTTGGGGTTGGAGTAGTTGTTTTGA
>NW_015496101.1:18471-25200 GCF_000816755.2 Arachis ipaensis
GGGGGTTGGCTCCACTAGGGAGCATTAGCATTAGAGAGCTCTCTCTCTTTAGTTTTCTTTTCTTTGTTTTTTTGAATCTTGGGTGGAGAATTGAAGGAGTTCTGTTTCATTCTCCCTCTGAGATTTCCCTTTGTTTGCCTTGCTGCATAATTTCAGTGAATTGCAATTTGAATCAAAGTTCTCTTACTGCTTCTATTTGTCTTTATTCTTCAATCTGTTTATTGTTGGATCAAGGAAGGATTTGAGATCTAGACTTGCTTTCTAGTCTCTTCCACTCCTGAGATCTTCAACATTCTTTTAAATTGCTACAAATTAAGCATCGCTTTTCTGTCTTTACAATTCTTCAAGGCATTTTACTCTTCTGTTAGATCTGTTGCATGATTTTGCATCTTTTACTTCTCTGTTTGATTGCTTTTTACACGTTCCTGTTGAATTTTACATTTCCAGCACCTATTCCCCTTTATATTTCATGCAATTTACATTTCTTGTCATTTAAGATTCTTGCAATTTACATTTCTTGCTCTTTAAGTTTCTGTCCAATTTATTTTCTACAATTTATAATTTCTTGTCATTTACTTTCTGCTGCTTCAATTGTCACTCAAATCACTCAATGTTAGCTTGACTAAACTAATCACCCACTAAAGTTGCTTGATCCATCAATCCCTCTGGGATCGACCTCACTCTAAGTGAGTTTTACTACTTGATACGACCCGGTACACTTGCCGGTGAGTTTTTGGTGTTTTGGAAAATTCAGTTTTCCACAAAAATACCATCAAGTTTTTGGCGCCGTTGCCGGGGATTGATTTAGATCAACAATGATTAAGTGGGTGAGAAGTCTAGATCAAGCATTCTTTTTATTTTTGTTTTCTGTTTTAGATTGAAACCAAGGTGTACTTTAAATAAAAAATTTAATTTTTATTTTTAAAATTTTAATAAAATGAAAAATTTTGTATTTTGAAATCAAAAATTTTATTTCAAGTATATTTTTTTTCACCGGATAAAGCTATTTTTTCACAAATATAGAATAAATTAATTTTAAAAATTTAAACTTTTTAAATTTTTTTGTTTGTTGGATATTTTTGAAATTCTTTATTTTTATACTTTTAGGCAAAAAAATTATTTTTTCGGTTTCAAAATTTAAAAATAATAAGTTTTCATCGTTTTTTTGTCTTTGAAATATTGTTGGACTTTATTTTATTTTCCTACTTTAAATAAAAATTTTAATTTTTAAATTTAAAAATTCAAAAATAAAACAAAAAATTTGGTATTTTGAAATAAAAATTTTTTTTAAAAATATTTTTTTCCAGGAAAAAGCTATTTTTTCACAAATATAGAATAAATTAATTTTAAAAATTTAAACTTTTTAAATTTTTTTGTTTGTTGGATATTTTTGAAATTCTTTATTTTTATACTTTTAGGCAAAAAAATTATTTTTTCGGTTTCAAAATTTAAAAATAATAAGTTTTCATCGTTTTTTTGTCTTTGAAATATTGTTGGACTTTATTTTATTTTCCTACTTTAAATAAAAATTTTAATTTTTAAATTTAAAAATTCAAAAATAAAACAAAAAATTTGGTATTTTGAAATAAAAATTTTTTTTAAAAATATTTTTTTCCAGGAAAAAGCTATTTTTTCACAAATATAGAATAAATTAATTTTAAAAATTTAAACTTTTTAAATTTTTTTGTTTGTTGGATATTTTTGAAATTCTTTATTTTTATACTTTTAGGCAAAAAAATTATTTTTTCGGTTTCAAAATTTAAAAATAATAAGTTTTCATCGTTTTTTTGTCTTTGAAATATTGTTGGACTTTATTTTATTTTCCTACTTTAAATAAAAATTTTAATTTTTAAATTTAAAAATTCAAAAATAAAACAAAAAATTTGGTATTTTGAAATAAAAATTTTTTTTAAAAATATTTTTTTCCAGGAAAAAGCTATTTTTTCACAAATATAGAATAAATTAATTTTAAAAATTTAAACTTTTTAAATTTTTTTGTTTGTTGGATATTTTTGAAATTCTTTATTTTTATACTTTTAGGCAAAAAAATTATTTTTTCGGTTTCAAAATTTAAAAATAATAAGTTTTCATCGTTTTTTTGTCTTTGAAATATTGTTGGACTTTATTTTATTTTCCTACTTTAAATAAAAATTTTAATTTTTAAATTTAAAAATTCAAAAATAAAACAAAAAATTTGGTATTTTGAAATAAAAATTTTTTTTAAAAATATTTTTTTCCAGGAAAAAGCTATTTTTTCACAAATATAGAATAAATTAATTTTAAAAATTTAAACTTTTTAAATTTTTTTGTTTGTTGGATATTTTTGAAATTCTTTATTTTTATACTTTTAGGCAAAAAAATTATTTTTTCGGTTTCAAAATTTAAAAATAATAAGTTTTCATCGTTTTTTTGTCTTTGAAATATTGTTGGACTTTATTTTATTTTTGTACTTTAAATAAAAAATTTAATTTTTATTTTTAAAATTTTAATAAAATGAAAAATTTTGTATTTTGAAATCAAAAATTTTATTTCAAGTATATTTTTTTTCACCGGATAAAGCTATTTTTTCACAAATATAGAATAAATTAATTTTAAAAATTAAATTTTTTTAATTTTTTTTTGGATATTTTTGAAATTCTTTATTTTTATACTTTTAGGCAAAAAAATTATTTTTTCGGTTTCAAAATTTAAAAATAATAAGTTTTCATCGTTTTTTTGTCTTTGAAATATTGTTGGACTTTATTTTATTTTTCTACTTTAAATAAAAAATTTAATTTTAAATTTAAAATTTCAAAAAAATAAAAAATTTGTATTTTGAAATCAAAAATTTTATTTCAAGTATATTTTTTTTCACCGGATAATGTGATGACAAGTCATCTTAGCCTAGTTTCACTAGTCTTTTTCCTTTGTTTTCATTTAGTTTTATGCACTTTCTTATGCCATAAGTAAGCCAATTGGGTTGAATTTCATGTTTCCTTTGATTCAATCAACCATGGATAAATTGATGCATTTTCATGAGTTTTTGTGCCATAATTTCTCATATGACAAGAAGAAGAACAACTCTCATGATTATGGCATAGCTTTGATACAATTGTTGATTGATGATAGGTGAAATAAAGCTTGGAAGAAGGTTGCGAGAATGGGCTTGAAAAGAGGGATTCACGTTTGAGCTAACGTTTGCCTCAAACGTTAACTCAAACGTGAGAAGCAAATGAAGAACGCCCGGGAGAAGAGCCAACGTTTGCGCCAACGTTTGCCTCAAACGTTGAGGCAAACGTTGGCTGAAGAAGAAGCAAGGGAAGGCAACATTTACACCAACGTTTGCCTCAAACGTGAGGTCAAACGTTGTGATGACAAGTCATCTTAGCCTAGTTTCACTAGCCTTTTTCTTTTGTTTTCAATTGATTTATGCACTTTCTTGAGCCATAAGCAAGCCAATTGGGTGGATTTTCATGCTTCCTTTGATTTAATCAACCATAGATGAATTAATGCAATTTCATGAGGATTTATGCTATAATTGCCACATATTATGAAAGAATGAATATCTCATGATTTTAAGCATAGCTTTGATTTGTTTGGTTGATTAATGATAGGTGAAGAAAGCTTGGAGAAAGGTTGAAGCAAGAAGGAATGGCTAGGAGCAAAAGAGAACAAAAAGTTTGAGCAAAAGTTTGCCTCAAACTTTAGCTCAAACTTTTGGATAAGTGAAAACGCACCAGGGAACAAAAAGCTTGAGCAAAAGTTTGCCTCAAACTTTAGCTCAAACTTTTGGGAGAAAAGCTTGAGCCAACGTTTGCCTCAAACTTTTTGGCAAACGTTGGCATCACAAATCAACACCCTGGAGAGAAAAAGTTTGCGGCAACGTTTGCCTCAAACTTTTTGGCAAACGTTGGCGCCATCAGCAACACACCCTGGAGACAAAAAGTTTGCGCCAACGTTTGCCTCAAACTTTTTGGCAAACGTTGGCGCCATCAGCAACACACCCTGGAGACAAAAAGTTTGCGCCAACGTTTGCCTCAAACTTTTTGGCAAACGTTGGCGCCATGAGTGTGCATAAGGGGGCCAACGTTTGAGCAAAAGTTTGACCCCAAACTTTAGCTCAAACGTTGGTAGCAGCAAGAATGGGGTTGCTGATGTAAAAAGTTTGAGTAAAAGTTTGCCTCAAACTTTTACTCAAACTTTTACTCAAGCTTTTATAATTCCCAACCCGGTTCACTTCGGTTCTCTTTCCAACTCCAAGAGCAATCAACCAAGGCCTCTATCAACCCAATTCCATCAAGAGCAAAGGCCCAATTCAAGGCTTGAAGACCATTTGAAGAAAGTGTATAAATAGATTAGGATTTAAGTTTCTAGAGAGCTTTCTTTTCGGTTTTGGATTTGGTAGTTTGTAGAGAGCTCACTTTTACATTTTGGCATTGTTGTTTTAATTCAAGAGAATTTGGGGAGGAGAATTGATCTCTCTTCTTCCTTGTTCTTGCTTGAATACTCTTTACTTTTCTTGCTTCGGATCCTGGGTGGAGAATTGAAGAATTCTGTTTCAATCTCACCTTGGGATCTTGTTTAATTTTACTGCACAATTGAATTTCAGTTTCTGATAATTGCTTCTTCTTCTACTTTCTCTGCAATTTACATTTCTTCATTTCCTTTGCAATTGTTCTTGTTGGATCTAGGAAGGTATTGAGATCTAGACTTGGTTATCTAGTCTCTTGAGTCTTGAGATCTGGATTCTCACTCTCAATTTCTCTGTTTACTGCTTTTCAAGCTCTTTTATATTTCTGTTTTAGATCCGATTCAACCAAGGCATCTTCTACTCTTCTGTGTGTTGAATTTTACTTTTCCTTGTTTAATTTCTGCAAATCCAATTCCCAATTCCCTTTACAATTCAAGCCATTTATATTTCTTGCACTTTAAGATTCTGAAATTTACATTTCTTGCGTTCTAAGTTTCTGCCATTTAATTTCTTGCCCTCTAAGATTCAGCACTTTAAATTTCAGTTCTCTTTAATTTCATGCAAATTTCCCATTCCCATTACTTTCCATGCAATTTAAATTCTGCAAATCAAAAATCTCTCAACGAAATCTTGATTCGCTTGACTAAATCAACCGCTAAACTAAAATTGATCAATCCTTCAATCCCTGTGGGATCGACCTCACTCCCGTGAGTTATTATTACTTGATGCGACCCGGTGCACTTGCCGGTGAGTTTTGTGTCAGATCGTTTTCCGCACATCAAGTTGGCACCAAAAAGAAGAGAAAAAGCACCCCTGGAGCAAACCAATGTTTTCGCCAACGTTTGCCTCAAACGTGAGGTCAAACGTTGGCGCCAATTTAGCATAAAGAAGAGTCCCTGATTGATGAGTTAATTGAGCCACGTTTGCGGCAACGTTTGCCTCAAACGTTGGGCCAAACGTTGGCCAAAGGAGTAGCATGGGGAAACCACGTTTGAGCTCACGTTTGACCTCAAATGTTGGCTCAAACGTGGATGACAGCAAGTGGCCGAGCTGCATAATTGGTTTCACGAAGACGTTTGAGTCAATGTTTTCCTCAAACGTTGACTCAAACGTGAATGGTTCATGGCCCGGTTCACAAATAGATTTCTTCCCAACACCAAGAGCAATCAACGGAGGCTACTATCAACCCAATTCTATCAAGACTAAAGGCCCAATTCAAGGCTTAATGATCATTTGAAGAAAGTGTATAAATAGCTTAGGATTTGAAGTTTTAGAGGAGCTTTTCCTTTTTAGTTTTGCTGAGTAGTTTTTGGAGAGCTTTTGGGTTTTGAGCTATTTGGAGATTTTGAGTCTTGGGTGTTGAAGAATTGAGGAAATTCTGTCTCAATCTCACCTTGAGATCTCTCTGTTTTCTTTACTACACTTTTTGAGAAATCAATATTTGAATTCCTTTCTTCTACTGCTTGATCTTTACTTTTCTTGCAATTGAATTCTAAATTTGGATCTAGGAAGGCATTAAGATCTAGACTTGGTTATCTAGTCTCTTGGGTCCTGAGATCTACATCTTTCAATTTCAATTTCCTTGTTTCGTTGCTACACCAAGCTTATTGCTATTGTCATTTGAGATCCGGTTTAATTGAATCCATCTTTTATATTTCTGTTTATTGAATTTTACTTTTCTTTGTTTAATTTCTGCAATCTCAATTCCCAGCTCCTTTTATAACTCAAGCAATTTACATTTCTTGCACTTTAAGATTCTGCAATTTACATTTCTTGCGTTCTAAGTTTCTGCCATTTAATTTCTTGTTCTTTAAGATTCAGCTCTTTTTCTTTTTTTTGTTCCCTTTAATTTCCTGCAAATCACCCACTCCCCTTTACATTCTATGCAATTTAATTCCTGTCAACATAATTTCACACAATCAACACTTGTTTGCTTGACTAATTCAACCACTAAACTAAAGTTGCTCAATCCTTCAATCCTTGTGGGATCGACCTCACTCCCGTGAGTTTTATTACTTGATGCGACCCGGTACACTTGCCGGTGAGTTTTGTGTCGGATCGCTTTTCGCACATCAAGTTTTTGGCGCCGTTGCCGGGGATTGAATAGATTGACAATGATTAAGTGAGGTGGTAGTTTAGATCAAGCACTTTTTCTTTAATTTTGACTAACCTACTAACTATTTGAATTTTTGCTTAAGCTAACTAAAACTTCATTCTAGCAATAGATTGAAGTATCACTGGTTGTGTGTTTCTCTTGTTTTGTTTGTATGTCAGGTACA
>NW_015496101.1:25576-30149 GCF_000816755.2 Arachis ipaensis
GTTCTCATTAAGGGACAAGGCTGCACAATGGCTTGATACTTTTCCCCAAGGAAGTATCACTAGTTGGGATGATTTGGTGACTAAATTTCTAGCCAAATTCTACCCACCCCAAAGGATCATCAGGCTGAAAACTGAGGTGCAGACTTTCACACAATTAGACGCCGAATCCTTGTATGAAGCATGGGAGAGGTACAAAGCCTTAATCAGAAAGTGTCCTCCGGAGATGTTCAATGAATGGGATGTGCTGCATAATTTCTATGAAGGCCTAACATTGAAATCTCAAGAGGCATTAGATCACTCTGCTGGAGGTTCATTACAACTGATGAAAACTGCTGAGGAAGCCCAGAATCTTGTGGACATGGTGGCCAACAATCAATATTTCTTTGCTCATCAAAGAACCCGCCAACCATCACAGAAAAAGGGGGTACTAGAACTGGAAGGAGTAGACTCTATTTTGGCTCAAAACAAGATGATGCAACAACAAATTCAACAACAGTTTGAACAAATGGCCAAAAGGATTGACAGCCTTCAAGTAGCAGCTGTGAACACAAGCCACCCATCAACTGTATGGGTGCAGAATGAAGAAAGCCAAGAAGAGCAACAACAGGAGCAAGTGCAGTACATGCATAACCAAAACTCTGGACAGAATGAAGTTTATGGTGATACCTACAATCCTTCCTGGAAGAATCACCCCAACCTTAGATGGGGAGATAATCATAACCAACAGCCATGGCAAAGAAACACAACCCAAAATAACCCAAGGAACAACCAGCAAAACAACCAAAATTCATTCAGAAAACCGTAAAGCACTTACCCCAACTCTAACCATTATCCAACCCATAACCAACCCATCAACCAAAACACCTATCATCCACTACCCACATCTCACAACCAACCACAAGCATCACTAGAATCTCAAAGAATCACTAACCTGGAAACCTTGATAGACAAAATGTGGAAACACCAAGAAATGACGGCCAAGAATCAAGAAGCTTCTATCAAGAACATGGAAAGACAAATAGGCCAGCTCTCTAAACACTTTGCAACAGAGAGACCATCAAGTTCACTACCAAGTGACACAATTCCAAATCCTAAGGAAGAGTGCAAGGCAATACAGTTAAGAAGTGGGAGAACATTGATGAGCAACAATGACACTACAAGGAAACAAGTGGAGAGCAGCAAAAAGCCAACAGATACGGAGGAAGCCAATGATCAAAATATGGTGCCAAACAAGAACTCAGAGAACCCCAAAAGAAAAGAAGACCAGCCAATCAATATACATGAGAGAGAGGAAGAAGCACAGAAAAAGGAGAAAGCCTTCATTCCTCCGCTGCCATAGCCACAGAGGTTCAACAAAGAAACCAAGGATCAACACTTCCGCAAATTCCTAGAAACTTTCAAGAAGCTGGAAATCAACATTCCCCTGGCTGAAGCATTGGAACAGATGCCCTTATATGCCAAGTTCTTGAAGGAACTCATTAACAAGAAAAGAAGCTGGTTGGAGAAGGAAACTATACTTCTCACTGAAGAATGCAGTGCACTCATCAGAAAAGGACTCCCTCCCAAGTTGGAAGATCCAGGAAGTTTCTTCCTACCTTGCACCATTGGAAGTCTATTTATCAACAAGGGGATGTGCAATTTAGGAGCAAGCATAAATCTGATTCCATCCTCTTTAGTGAAAAAGCTTGGCATAGAGAAGGTGAAACCAATACAAATGTCATTGGAACTGGTGGACCAGTCAGTAGTACATCCCAAAGGAGCGATCGAAAACCTTTTAGTTAAGGTTGACAAGTTCATTTATCCTGCGGATTTTGTAATCTTGGAAACAGAAGAAGAAGGAAACAATTCGATTATCTTGGGAAGGCCATTTTTAGCTACCGCCAGAGCCATCATAGATGTAGAGCAAAGAGAACTAACTCTCAGGATGCATGAGGAAAGCATTACTTTGAAAGTGTTTCCAGAACAACAAAATTCTGAAGAAAGAAGCCAAGTAATCAATGACTGTTTCCCAAGGCAAGCAATCAACAATTCAGTAAAGCAGAAGAATGAACATATGCAAGGAAAAGAAGGTACTCAAAAAGAAACTTGGAAGATAAACAAGAAGAAAAGTGCCACAACTAAAGCTACTATCAAGGAAGAAAGGTTAACAAGAAAAAGGAAGAAAAATAAGAAGAAGGCTAACAAAGGGTGGAGGAATAAAAGAACCCCAACTGAAGGATTCTCCGAAGGTGACAAGGTGCAATTAGTATATCAACAGCTGGGAGCAAAAGATCACTACACTGTTAACCAAGTACTCTCTCTTGAGCACATTGAAATTGAGCACCAAGGCACACAAAGAAGGCTCACAGTGAGGGGGGATAAGCTGCGACATTTCAACCATCAACCACCCTAGGAAGATCAATGTCAAGCTAGTGACATTAAAAGAGCACTTGTTGGGAGGCAACCCAACCTGAGGTAGTCCTTTTCTTTCAATGCTAGTTCAATAAAAAGATTAAGTGGATTCACCTGCAGTGCAAGGAGCTAAGTTTGGTGTCACATACCAAAACAATTTAAAGGAGAATGAAGGATTTTAAGTTTGGTGTTCCACCAAAAATCTAATTTAAAAACACATTCTCACCTTCTGCATAAAGGGTTGCTAGTTCCAAGCAATCAGTGATGCATTTTCATGAGTTTTTGTGCCATAATTGCTCATATGATAAGAAGAAGAACAACTCTCATGATTATGGCATAGCTTTGATACAATTGTTGATTGATGATAGGTGAAATAAAGCTTGGAAGAAGGTTGCAAGAATGGGCTTGAAATGAGGGATTCACGTTTGAGCTAATGTTTGCTTCAAACGTTAACTCAAACGTGAGAAGCAGATGAAGAACGCCCGGGAGAAGAGCCAACATTTGCGCCAACGTTTGCCTCAAACATTGAGGCAAACGTTGGCTGAAGAAGAAGCAAGGGAAGGCAACGTTTGCGCCAACGTTTGCCTCAAACGTGAGGTCAAACGTTGGCGCCAAAAAGAAGAGAAAAAGCACCCCTGGAGCAAACCAATGTTTTTGCCAACGTTTGCCTCAAACCTGAGGTCAAACGTTGGCGCCAATTTAGCATAAAGAAGAGTCCCTGATTGATGAGTTAATTGAGCCACGTTTGCGCCAACGTTTACCTCAAACGTTGGGCCAAACGTTGGCCAAAGGAGTAGCATGGGGGAACCACGTTTCAGCTCACGTTTGACCTCAAACGTTGGCTCAAACGTGGATGACAGCAAGTGGCGGAGCTGCATAATTGGTTTCACGAAGACGTTTGAGTCAACGTTTTCCTCAAACATTGACTCAAACGTGAATGGTTCATGGCCCAGTTCACAAATGGATTTCTTCCCAACACCAAGAGCAATCAACGGAGGCTACTATCAACCCAATTCCATCAAGACTAAAGGCCCAATTCAAGGCTTAATGATCATTTGAAGAAAGTGTATAAATAGCTTAGGATTTGAAGTTTTAGAGGAGCTTTTCCTTTTTAGTTTTGCTGAGTAGTTTTTGGAGAGCTTTTGGGTTTTGAGCTATTTGGAGATTTTGAGTCTTGAGTGTTGAAGAATTGAGGAAATTCTGTCTCAATCTCACCTTGAGATCTCTCTGTTTTCTTTACTACACTTTTTGAGAAATCAATATTTGAATTCCTTTCTTCTATTGCTTGATCTTTACTTTTCTTGCAATTGAATTCTAAATTTGGATCTAGGAAGGCATTGAGATCTAAACTTGGTTATCTAGTCTCTTGGGTCCTGAGATCTACATCTTTCAATTTAAATTTCCTTATTTCGTTGCTACACCAAGCTTATTGCTATTGTCATTTGAGATCCGGTTTAATTGAATCCATCTTTTATATTTCTGTTTGTTGAATTTTACCTTTCCTTTCATCTATTCTCTTTTCAATTTACAATTTCCTTGCTATTGTTCTTGTTGGATCTAGGAAGGCATTGAGATCTAGACTTGGTTTTCTAGTCTCTGGGTCCTGAGATCTGAATTTCTCATTTCAATTCCCTGCTTATTGCTTTTTCTGTTCATTTACTTTACTGCTTCAAGATCCAGTTTAATCCCAATTCCCTTTCCCTCTTCTGTTTGATGCAATTTAGTTTTTCCTTGTTTAAATTCTGCAAATCCATTCCCCAATTCCCTTTACATTTCAAGCAATTTATATTCCTTGCACTTTAAGATTCCGCAATTTACATTTCTTGCACTTTAAGTTTCTGCCATTTAATTTCTTGTTCTTTAAGATTCAGCAATTTAATTCCCTGCTTTCTTTAATTTCATGCAATTTACATTCTGTAAGTCACAAATCACTCAACCAACACTTGATTCGCTTGACTAAATCAACCACTAAACTAAAATTGCTCAATCCTTCAATCCCTGTGGGATCGACCTCACTCCCGTGAGTTTTTATTACTTGATACGACCCGGTACACTTGCCGGTTAGTTTTGTGATGTTTTGGAAGAGATTCGTTTCTCACCGAAATATCTCATCAAGTTTTTGGCGCCGTTGCCGGGGATTGATTAGATTGACAATGATTAAGTGAGGTGGTAATCTAGATCA
>NW_015496101.1:31423-31698 GCF_000816755.2 Arachis ipaensis
GACAAAATGCTGAAACACCAAGAAATGGTAGCCAAGAATCAGGAAGCCTCTATAAAGAGCCTAGAGAGACAGATGGGGCAAATCTCCAAGCAAGTATCTGTTGAGAGATCTTCAAACTCACTGCCCAGTGACACAATTCCAAATCCCAAGGAAGAATGCAAGGCAATACAATTGAGGAGTGGGAGAACATTAATAAGCAACAATGACACTACAAGGAAGCAAGCAGAGAACATCAAAGAACCAACAGAGGATGAGAATCAAACAAAGGCAGATGA
>NW_015496102.1:0-30429 GCF_000816755.2 Arachis ipaensis
TGATTCTTAGGGTTTTTTAGGATTTTCTAAGGTTTTCTAGGATATTTTACGGTTTTCTAGGGTTTTTTTGGGGTTTTTTAGTCTTTTTTAGAGTTCTAAGAGTTTTTTAGGTTTTTCTTGAGTTTTTTAGGATTTTCTAGAGTTGTTAGAGTTTTTTAGGGTTTTCTAGGGTTTTTAGGGTTTTCTAGGGTTTTTTAGGATTTTCTAGGGTTGTTAGAGTTTTTTAGGATTTTTTAGGATTTTCTAGGGTTTTTTTTTAGGTTTTTTATGGTTTTCTAGGATTTTTTAGAGATTTCTAGAGTTTTTTAGGATTCTGTAGGGTCTTTTCGCATTTTCTAGAATTTTAAATGGTTTTTTTAGGGTTTTATAGGGTTTCTCGGGTTTTCTAGGGTTTTTAGGTTTTCTAGGATTTTTTAGGAATTTCTAGGGTTTTAGAAAACCCCAAATCCTTGAAAACCAAAAAACCCTAGAAAAATTAGAAAACCCTAAAAAGCCTAAGAATCCTAGAAAACCCTAAAAAATCCTAAAAACCCTAGAAAACCCTAAAAAACCCAAAAAAATCTTAAAAAATCCTAAAACCATAGAAAACTCTAAAAAACTCCCTTAAAACCTTAAAAAACCCTAGAAAACTCTAAAAACCCTAAAAAATACTTAAAACCCTAGAAATCTCTAAAAACCTAAAAAATACTAGAAAACCCTAAAAAATCCTAAAACCATAGAAAACTCTAAAAAACTCCCTTAAAACCTTAAAAAACCCTAGAAAACTCTAAAAACCCTAAAAAATACTTAAAACCCTAGAAATCTCTAAAAACCTAAAAAATACTAGAAAACCCTAAAAAATCCTAAAACCATAGAAAACTCTAAAAAACTCCCTTAAAACCTTAAAAAACCCTAGAAAACTCTAAAAACCCTAAAAAATACTTAAAACCCTAGAAATCTCTAAAAACCTAAAAAATACTAGAAAACCCTAAAAAATCCTAAAACCATAGAAAACTCTAAAAAACTCCCTTAAAACCTTAAAAAACCCTAGAAAACTCTAAAAACCCTAAAAAATACTTAAAACCCTAGAAATCTCTAAAAACCTAAAAAATACTAGAAAACCCTAAAAAATCCTAAAACCATAGAAAACTCTAAAAAACACTAAAAACCTAAGAAAAACCTAAAAACCCTAAAAAACTCTTAAAAATCGTAGAAAACCCCAAAAAATCCTAAACACTAAAAACAACCCTAAAATTTCCTAAAAACCCTTAAAACCTTAAAAAACCCTAAAACCTCTAAAAACCCTAAAAATGCTAAAATCCCTAGAAAACACTAAAAACCCAAGAAAACCCTAAAAATCCTAAAATTCCTAGAAAAACCCTAAAAACCGTAGCAAACCCTAAAAAATCCTAGAAAACTCTAGAAAACCCTAAAAACTCCCTAAAAGCCCCCCCCTAAAAACCCTAGAAAACCATAAAAAACTTTAGAAAACCCTAGAAAACTCTAAGAAACCCTAAAAACCCTAAAAAACTCTCAAAACCACTAGAAAACCCTAAAAAACCCTAGAAAACCATAAAAAACTTTAGAAAACCCTAGAAAACTCTAAGAAACCCTAAAAACCCTAAAAAACTCTCAAAACCACTAGAAAACCCTAAAAAACCCTAACAACCCTAGAAAACCATAAAAAACCTAGAAAACCCTAAAAAACACTAAAACCCCTAGAGAATCCTAAAAACTCCTAAAAAACCCTACAAAATCCTAAAAACCCTAGAAAACCTTAAAAACTCTAGAAAACCGTAAAAAACCCTAAAAACCCTAGAAAAAACTAAAAACCTAGAAAACGCTGAAAAAAACCATAAAAAAGCCTAGAAAACCCTAACAACCCAAGAAAAACCTAAAAAACCCTAAGGAATTTTAGGGTATTTAAGCGTTTTCTAGGGTTTTTTTTATCATTTTCTAGGGTTTTCTACTCTTTTCTAGGGTTTTCTAGTGTTTTCTAGTGTTTTCTAGGATTTTTAGGAGTTTCTAGGGTTTTTAATGTTTTTTAGGGTTTTCTAGTGTTTTTTAGGGGTTGTTATGGTTTTCTAGTATTTTTTTACGGTTTTTACGGTTTTTTATGGTTTTTAGGGTATTTTAGGGTTTTCTACGGTTTTTATGGTTTTCTAGTGTTTTCCAGGGTTTTTCCCATTTTTTGGGGTTTTTTAGGATTTTCTGGAGTATTTAAAGTTTTTTAGGGTTTTCTACGATTTATTTTGGGTTTTTTACAATTTTCTAGTGTTTTTAGCGTTTTCTAGGCTTTTTTAGGGATTTCTAGGCCTTTTTTAGGTTTTTTAGGGTTTTTAGTGTTTTTAGGGTTTTCTAGGATTTTTAGTGTTTTTCGGGTTTTCTAGTATCTTTTAGCTTTCTTAGCTATGATTCAATATTTTACGGTTTTTTGGGGGTTTTTTAGGCTTTTTTAGAGTTCTAAGAGTTTTTTAGGGTTTTCTTGAGTTTTTTAGGATTTTCTAGAGTTGTTAGAGTTTTTTAAGGTTTTCTAGGGTTTTTAGGGTTTTCTAGCATTTTTTTAGGATTTTCTACGGTTGTTAGAGTTTTTTAGGATTTTTTAAGATTTTCTAGGGTTTTTTTTTTTATGTTTTTTATGGTTTTCTAGGGTTTTTTAGGGATTTCTAGAGTTTTTTAGGATTCTCTAGGGTCTTTTCGCGTTTTCTAGGATTTTGAAGGGTTTGTTAGGGTTTTCTTGAGTTTTTTTGGATTTTCTAGAGTTGTTAGAGTTTTTTAGGGTTTTCTAGGGTTTTTAGGGTTTTGTAGGGTTTTCTAGGATTTTTAGGGTTTTCTAGGATTTTTAGGGTTTTCTAGGGTTTTTAGTGTTTTTAGGGTTTTCTAGAATTTTTAGTGTTTTTTTTGGTTTTCTAGTATCTTTTAGCTTTTTTAGGGTTTTCTATGATTCTTAGGATTTTTTAGGATTTTCTAAGGTTTTCTAGGAAATTTTACGGTTTTCTAGGGTTTTTTGGGGTTTTTTAGGCTTTTTTAGAGTTCTAAGAATTTTCTAGGGTTTTCTAGAGTTTTTTAGGATTTTCTAGAGTTGTTAGAGTTTTTTAGGGTTTTCTAGGGTTTTTAGGTTTTTCTAGCGTTTTTTAGGATTTTCTAGGGTTGTTAGAGTTTTTTAGGATTTTTAGGATTTTCTAGGATTTTTTTTTTAGGTTTTTTATGGTTTTCTAGGGTCTTTTCGCGTTTTCTAGGATTTTGAAGGGTTTTTTCGGGTTTTATAGGGTTTCTCGGGTTTTCTAGGGTTTTTAAGGATTTTTTATGAATTTCTAGGGTTTTAGAAAACCCCAAAAAACCCTAGAAAAGGTTAGAAAACCCTAAAAAGCCTAAGAATCCTAGAAAACCCTAAAAAAATCCTAAAAACCCTAGAAAACCCTAAAAAACCCAAAAAATCTTAAAAAATCCTAAAACCATAGAAAACTCTAAAAAACTCCCTTAAAACCTTAAAAAACCCTAGAAAACTCTAAAAACCCTAAAAAATACTTAAAACCCTAGAAATCTCTAAAAACCTAAAAAATACTAGAAAACCCTAAAAAATCCTAAAACCATAGAAAACTCTAAAAAACACTAAAAAACCTAAGAAAAACCTAAAAACCCTAAAAAACTCTTAAAAATCATAGAAAACCCCAAAAAATTCTAAACACTAAAAACAACCCTAAAATTTCCTAAAAACCCTTAAAACCTTAAAAAACCCTAAAACCTCTAAAAACCTTAAAAATGCTAAAAACCCTAGAAAACACTAAAAACCCAAGAAAACCCTAAAAATCCTAAAATTCCTAGAAAAACCCTAAAAACCATAGCAAACCCTAAAAAATCCTAGAAAACTCTAGAAAACCCTAAAAACACCCTAAAAAACCACCCTAAAAACCCTAGAAAACCATAAAAAACTTTAGAAAACTCTAAGAAACCCTAAAAACCCTAAAAAACCCTAACAACCCTAGAAAACCATAAAAAACCTAGAAAACCCTAAAAAACACTAAAACCCCTAGAGAATCCTAAAAACTCCTAAAAAACCCTACAAAATCCTAAAAACCCTAGAAAACCTTAAAAACTCTAGAAAACCCTTAAAAACCCTAAAAACCCTAGAAAAAACTAAAAACCTAGAAAATGCTGAAAAAACCATAAAAAAGCCTAGAAAACCCTAACAACCCTAGAAAAACCTAAAAAACCCTAGGGAATTTTAGGGTATTTAAGCGTTTTCTAGGGTTTTTAGGGTTTTCTAGTATTTTGAAAACCCTAAAAAACTCTAACAACCCTAGAAAAACCTAAAAAACCCTAGGGAATTTTAGGGTATTTAAGCGTTTTCTAGGGTTTTTTTATGGTTTTGTAGGGTTTTCTAGTCTTTTCTAGGGTTTTCTAATATTTTCTAGGGTTTTCTAGTGTTTTCTAGTGTTTTCTAGGATTTTTAGGAGTTTCTAGGGTTTTTAATATTTTTTAGGGTTTTCTAGTGTTTCTTAGGGGTTGTTATGGTTTTCTAGTATTTTTTTACGGTTTTTACGGTTTTTTATGGTTTTTAGGGTATTTTAGGATTTTCTAGGGTTTTTATGGTTTTCTAGTGTTTTCCAGGGTTTTTCCGATTTTTCGGGGTTTTTTAGGATTTCCTGGAGTATATAGAGTTTTTTAGGGTTTTCTACGATTTTTTTTTGGGTTTTTTACAATTTTCTAGTGTTTTTAGCATTTTCTAGGCTTTTTTAGGGATTTCTAGGCCTTTTTTAGGTTTTTTAGGGTTTTTAGTGTTTTTAGGGTTTTCTAGGATTTTTAGTGTTTTTTCGGGTTTTCTAGTATCTTTTAGCTTTCTTAGGGTTTTCTATGATTCTTAGAATTTTTTAAGATTTTCTAAGGTTTTCTAGGATATTTTACGGTTTTCTGGGGTTTTTTGGGGTTTTTTAGGCTTTTTTAGAGTTCTAAGAGTTTTTTAGGGTTTTCTTGTGTTTTTTAGGATTTTCTAGAGTTGCTAGAGTTTTTTAGGGTTTTCTAGGGTTTTTAGGGTTTTCTAGGGTTTTTTAGGATTTTCTAGGGTTGTTAGAGTTTTTTAGGATTTTTTAGGGTATTTTTTTTAGGTTTTTTATGGTTTTCTAGGGTTTTTTAGGGATTTCTAAAGTTTTTTAGGTTTTCTAGGGTTTTTTAGGATTTTATAGGTTTTTTAGGGTTTTCTAGGATTTTTAGGGTTTTCGAGGGTTTTTTAGGGTTTGTTAGGATTTTTAGTATTTTTTAGGGTTTTCTAGTATCTTTTAGCTTTTTTAGGGTTTTCTATGATTCTTAGGGTTTTCTAAGATTTTATAGGATATTTTACGGTTTTCTAGGGTTTTTTGGGGTTTTTTATGCTTTTTTAGAGTTCTAAAAGTTTTGTTATGGTTTTCTTGAGTTTTTTAGGATTTTCTAGAGTTGTTAGAGTTTTTTAGGGTTTTCTAGGGTTTTTAGGGTTTTCTAGGGTTTTTTAGGGTTTTTAGTGTTTTTTAGGGTTTTCTAGTATCTTTTAGCTTTTTTAGGGTTTTCTATGATTCTTAGGGTTTCTAAGGTTTTCTAGGGTATTTTACGGTTTTCTAGGGTATTTTATTGTTTTCTAGGGTTTTTAGGGTTTTCTAGGATTTTTTAGGATTTTTTTAGGATTTTCTAGGGTTTTTTATGGTTTTCTAAGGTTTTTTAGGGATTTCTAGAGTTTTTTAGAATTCTCTTGGGTCTTTTCGCGTTTTCTAGGATTTTGAAGGGTTTTATAGGGTTTCTCGGGTTTAGGATTTTAGGATTTTTAGTGTTTTTTAGGCTTTTTTAGAGTTTTAAGAGTTTTTTTAGGGTTTTCTTGAGTTTTTTAGGATTTTCTAGAGTTGTTAGAGTTTTTTAGGGTTTTCTAGGGTTTTTAGGGTTTTCTAGGATTTTCTAGGATTTTTTAGGGTTTTCTAGGACTTTTAGTGTTTTTTAGGGTTTTCTAGTATCTTTTAGCTTTTTTAGGATTTTCTATGATTCTTAGGGTTTTCTAAAGTTTTCTAGGATATTTTACGGTTTTTTAGCGTTTTTTGGGGTTTTTAGGCTTTTTTAGAGTTCTAAGAGTTTTTTAGGGTTTTCTAGAGTTGTTAGAGTTTTTTAGGGTTTTCTAGTGTTTTTAGCGTTTTCTAGGCTTTTTTTAGGTTTTCTACGGTTTTGTAGCGTTTTCTAAGTTTTGTAGTTTTTTGGTGTTTTCTAGGATTTTTAGGGTTTTCTAGGGTCTTTTAAAGTTTTTTTTTTTGGATTTTTTAGGATTTTTAGGATTTTCTAGGGTTTTCTAAACTTTTTTATGGTTTTCTAGGGTTTTTAGGGGTTTTTAGGGTTTTCTAGGGCTTTTAGGGTTTTTTGGGTTTTCTAGGATATTCTAGGATTTTATAGGGTTTTTCTAGAGTTTTTAGGATTTTTTAGAGTTTTCAAGGGGTTTTTTAGGTTTTTTAGGGTTTTTAGGGTTTTCTAGGATTTTTAGTGTTTTTTAGGGTTTTCTTCAGTTTTTTAGGATTTTTTAAGGTTGTAAGGGTTTTCTAGGGATTTCTAAAGTTTTTTAGGTTTTTTAGGGTTTTTAGGATTTTATAGCTTCTTTTAGGTTCTTTAGGGTTTTCTAGGGTTTTTAGGGTTTTCTAGGGTTTTTTAGTGGTTTTTAGGGTTTTCTAGGATTTTTAGTATTTTTTAGGGTTTTCTAGTATCTTTTAGCTTTTTTAGGATTTTCTATGATTCGTAGGGTTTTCTAAGGTTTTCTAGGATATTTTACGGTTTTCTAGGGTTTTTTGGGTTTTTTAGAGTTCTAAGTATTTTTTTTAGGGTTTTCTTGAGTTTTTTTGGATTTTCTAGAGTTGTTAGAGTTTTTTATGGTTTTCTAGGATTTTTAGGGTTTTCAACAGTTTTTAGGGTTTTCTAGAGTTTTTTAGGGTTTTTAGTATTTTTAGGGTTTTCTGGGATTTTGAGTGTTTTTTAGGTTTTTCTTGTATCTTTTAGCTTTTTAAAGGTTTTCTGTTATTCTAAGGGTCTTTTAGGGTTTTCTAAGGTTTTCTTGGATATTTTACGGTTTTCTAGAGTTTTTTGGGGTTTTTTAGGCTTTTTTAGAGTTCTTAGAGTTTTTTTAGGGTTTTCTTGAGTTTTTTAGGATTTTCTAGAGTTGTTAGAGTCTTTTAGGGTTTTCTAGGGTTTTTAAGGTTTTCTAGGATTTTTAGAGTTTTCTAGGATTTTTAGCGTTTTTTAGGGTTTTCTAGTATCTTTTAGCATTTTTAGGGGATTTTTTAGGATTTTCTAAGGTTTTCTAGGATATTTTACGGTTTTCTAGGATTTTTTTGGGGTTTTTTAGGTTTTTTTAGAGTTTTAAGAGTTTTTTAGGATTTTCTAGAGTTGTTAGAGTTTTTTATTGTTTTCTAGGGTTTTCTAGGATTTTTTTAGGATTTTTTAGGATTTTCTAGGGTTTTTTTTAGGTTTTTTATGGTTTTCTAGGGTTTTTTAGGGATTTCTAGAGTTTTTTAGGATTCTCTTGGGTCTTTTCGCGTTTTCTAGGATTTTGAAGGGTTTTATAGGGTTTCTCGGGTTTAGGATTTTAGGATTTTTTCGCATTTTCTAGGGTTTTTCTAAGGGTTAACAACCCTAAAAAACCCTAAAAACCTTAGAAACTATATAAAAACCCTAAAACTATAGAGAATTCTAAAAAACCTAAAAAATCCTAAAAAACCCTAAAAAACCCAAAAAATCCTAAAAAATCCTAGAAAACCCTAAAAAACTCTTAAAACCATAAAAAATCCTAGAAAACTCTAAAAACCCTAAAAAATACTAGAAAACCCTAGAAAACCCTAAAAAATCCTAAAACCATAGAAAACTCTAAAAAACACTAAAAACCTAAGAAAAACCTAAAAACTCTTAAAAATCATAGAAAACCCCAAAAAATCCTAAACACTAAAAACAACCCTAAAATTTCCTAAAAACCTTAAAAAACCCTAAAAACTCTAAAAAACCCTAAAAATGCTAAAAACCCTAGAAAACACTAAAAATCCAAGAAAACCCTAAAAATCCTAAAATTCTTAGAAAAACCATAAAAACCGTAGCAAACCCTAAAAAATCCTAGAAAACCCTAAAAACTCCCTAAAACCCCCCTAAAAACCCTAGAAAACCATAAAAAACTTTAGAAAACCCTAAAAAAGCTAAAAGATACTAGAAAACTTAAAAAAACACTAAAAATCCTAGAGCCTAGAAATCCCTAAAAACTGTTGAACCTAAAAACCCTAGAAAATCCTAGAACACCTTAGAAAACCCTAAGAATCTCGGGTTTTTAGGGTTTTCTAAAGTTTTTTATGGTTTTCTAGGCTTTTTTCTATAGAGAATTCTAAAAAACCTAAAAAAGGCCTAGAATCCTAGAAAACCCAAAATAGGGTTTTCTAGGGTTTTCTAGAAAAACCCCAAAAAACGCTAAAAAACCGTAAAATATCCTAGAAACTCAAGAAAACGCTAAAAAACACTAAAAATCCTAGAGCCTAGAAATCCCTAAAAACTGTTGAACCTAAAAACCCTAGAAAATCCTAGAACACCTTAGAAAACCCTAAGAATCTCGGGTTTTTAGGGTTTTCTAAAGTTTTTTATGGTTTTCTAGGCTTTTTTCTATAGAGAATTCTAAAAAACCTAAAAAAGGCCTAGAATCCTAGAAAACCCAAAATAGGGTTTTCTAGGGTTTTCTAGAAAAACCCCAAAAAACGCTAAAAAACCGTAAAATATCCTAGAAACTCAAGAAAACGCTAAAAAACACTAAAAATCCTAGAGCCTAGAAATCCCTAAAAACTGTTGAACCTAAAAACCCTAGAAAATCCTAGAACACCTTAGAAAACCCTAAGAATCTCGGGTTTTTAGGGTTTTCTAAAGTTTTTTATGGTTTTCTAGGCTTTTTTCTATAGAGAATTCTAAAAAACCTAAAAAAGGCCTAGAATCCTAGAAAACCCAAAATAGGGTTTTCTAGGGTTTTCTAGAAAAACCCCAAAAAACGCTAAAAAACCGTAAAATATCCTAGAAACTCAAGAAAACGCTAAAAAACACTAAAAATCCTAGAGCCTAGAAATCCCTAAAAACTGTTGAACCTAAAAACCCTAGAAAATCCTAGAACACCTTAGAAAACCCTAAGAATCTCGGGTTTTTAGGGTTTTCTAAAGTTTTTTATGGTTTTCTAGGCTTTTTTCTATAGAGAATTCTAAAAAACCTAAAAAAGGCCTAGAATCCTAGAAAACCCAAAATAGGGTTTTCTAGGGTTTTCTAGAAAAACCCCAAAAAACGCTAAAAAACCGTAAAATATCCTAGAAACTCAAGAAAACGCTAAAAAACACTAAAAATCCTAGAGCCTAGAAATCCCTAAAAACTGTTGAACCTAAAAACCCTAGAAAATCCTAGAACACCTTAGAAAACCCTAAGAATCTCGGGTTTTTAGGGTTTTCTAAAGTTTTTTATGGTTTTCTAGGCTTTTTTCTATAGAGAATTCTAAAAAACCTAAAAAAGGCCTAGAATCCTAGAAAACCCAAAATAGGGTTTTCTAGGGTTTTCTAGAAAAACCCCAAAAAACGCTAAAAAACCGTAAAATATCCTAGAAACTCAAGAAAACGCTAAAAAACACTAAAAATCCTAGAGCCTAGAAATCCCTAAAAACTGTTGAACCTAAAAACCCTAGAAAATCCTAGAACACCTTAGAAAACCCTAAGAATCTCGGGTTTTTAGGGTTTTCTAAAGTTTTTTATGGTTTTCTAGGCTTTTTTCTATAGAGAATTCTAAAAAACCTAAAAAAGGCCTAGAATCCTAGAAAACCCAAAATAGGGTTTTCTAGGGTTTTCTAGAAAAACCCCAAAAAACGCTAAAAAACCGTAAAATATCCTAGAAACTCAAGAAAACGCTAAAAAACACTAAAAATCCTAGAGCCTAGAAATCCCTAAAAACTGTTGAACCTAAAAACCCTAGAAAATCCTAGAACACCTTAGAAAACCCTAAGAATCTCGGGTTTTTAGGGTTTTCTAAAGTTTTTTATGGTTTTCTAGGCTTTTTTCTATAGAGAATTCTAAAAAACCTAAAAAAGGCCTAGAATCCTAGAAAACCCAAAATAGGGTTTTCTAGGGTTTTCTAGAAAAACCCCAAAAAACGCTAAAAAACCGTAAAATATCCTAGAAACTCAAGAAAACGCTAAAAAACACTAAAAATCCTAGAGCCTAGAAATCCCTAAAAACTGTTGAACCTAAAAACCCTAGAAAATCCTAGAACACCTTAGAAAACCCTAAGAATCTCGGGTTTTTAGGGTTTTCTAAAGTTTTTTATGGTTTTCTAGGCTTTTTTCTATAGAGAATTCTAAAAAACCTAAAAAAGGCCTAGAATCCTAGAAAACCCAAAATAGGGTTTTCTAGGGTTTTCTAGAAAAACCCCAAAAAACGCTAAAAAACCGTAAAATATCCTAGAAACTCAAGAAAACGCTAAAAAACACTAAAAATCCTAGAGCCTAGAAATCCCTAAAAACTGTTGAACCTAAAAACCCTAGAAAATCCTAGAACACCTTAGAAAACCCTAAGAATCTCGGGTTTTTAGGGTTTTCTAAAGTTTTTTATGGTTTTCTAGGCTTTTTTCTATAGAGAATTCTAAAAAACCTAAAAAAGGCCTAGAATCCTAGAAAACCCAAAATAGGGTTTTCTAGGGTTTTCTAGAAAAACCCCAAAAAACGCTAAAAAACCGTAAAATATCCTAGAAACTCAAGAAAACGCTAAAAAACACTAAAAATCCTAGAGCCTAGAAATCCCTAAAAACTGTTGAACCTAAAAACCCTAGAAAATCCTAGAACACCTTAGAAAACCCTAAGAATCTCGGGTTTTTAGGGTTTTCTAAAGTTTTTTATGGTTTTCTAGGCTTTTTTCTATAGAGAATTCTAAAAAACCTAAAAAAGGCCTAGAATCCTAGAAAACCCAAAATAGGGTTTTCTAGGGTTTTCTAGAAAAACCCCAAAAAACGCTAAAAAACCGTAAAATATCCTAGAAACTCAAGAAAACGCTAAAAAACACTAAAAATCCTAGAGCCTAGAAATCCCTAAAAACTGTTGAACCTAAAAACCCTAGAAAATCCTAGAACACCTTAGAAAACCCTAAGAATCTCGGGTTTTTAGGGTTTTCTAAAGTTTTTTATGGTTTTCTAGGCTTTTTTCTATAGAGAATTCTAAAAAACCTAAAAAAGGCCTAGAATCCTAGAAAACCCAAAATAGGGTTTTCTAGGGTTTTCTAGAAAAACCCCAAAAAACGCTAAAAAACCGTAAAATATCCTAGAAACTCAAGAAAACGCTAAAAAACACTAAAAATCCTAGAGCCTAGAAATCCCTAAAAACTGTTGAACCTAAAAACCCTAGAAAATCCTAGAACACCTTAGAAAACCCTAAGAATCTCGGGTTTTTAGGGTTTTCTAAAGTTTTTTATGGTTTTCTAGGCTTTTTTCTATAGAGAATTCTAAAAAACCTAAAAAAGGCCTAGAATCCTAGAAAACCCAAAATAGGGTTTTCTAGGGTTTTCTAGAAAAACCCCAAAAAACGCTAAAAAACCGTAAAATATCCTAGAAACTCAAGAAAACGCTAAAAAACACTAAAAATCCTAGAGCCTAGAAATCCCTAAAAACTGTTGAACCTAAAAACCCTAGAAAATCCTAGAACACCTTAGAAAACCCTAAGAATCTCGGGTTTTTAGGGTTTTCTAAAGTTTTTTATGGTTTTCTAGGCTTTTTTCTATAGAGAATTCTAAAAAACCTAAAAAAGGCCTAGAAATCCCTAAAAAAGCCTAGAAAACCCTAACAACCCTAGAAAAACCTAAAAAACCGTAGGGATTTTAGGGTATTTAAGCGTTTTCTAGGGTTTTTTTTGGTTTTCTAGGGTTTTCTAGTATTTTCTAGGGTTTTCTAGTGTTTTCAAGTGTTTTCTAGGATTTTTAGGAGTTTTTAGGGTTTTCTAGGGATTTTAGGGTTTTCTAGTGTTTTCTAGGATTTTTAGAGTTTTCTAGAATTTTTAGGGTTTTCTAGGGTTTTTTCGGGTTTTTAGTGATTTTTAGGATTTTTAGTGTTTTTTAGGATTTTCTATGATTCTTAGGGTTTTTTAGGGTTTTCTAAGGTTTTCTAGGATATTTTACGGTTTTCTAGGATTTTTTGGGGTTTTTTAGACCTTTTAGAGTTCTAAGAGTTTTTTAGGGTTTTCTTGAGTTTTTTAGGATTTTCTAAAGTTGTTAGAGTTTTTTAGGGTTTCTTGTGTTTTTAGCATTTTCTAGGCTTTTTTAGGGATTTCTAGGCCTTTTTAGGTTTTCTAGGGTTTTGTAGCGTTTTCTAAGTTTTGTAGTTTTTTGGTGGTTTTTTGGATTTTTTAGGATTTTTAGGATTATCTAGGGTTTTCTAAAGTTTTTATGGTTTTCTAGGGTTTTTAGGGTTTTCTAGGACTTTTAGGATTTTTTGGGTTTTCTAGGATTTTCTAGGATTTTCTAGGGTTTTTCTAGAGTTTTTATGATTTTTTAGGGTTTTTCTAGTGTTTTTAAGATTTTCTAGGGTTTTTAGGGTTTTTTAGGGTTTTTAGTGTTTTTTAGGGTTTTCTTGAGTTTTTTAGGATTTTCTAGGGTTGTTAGGGTTTTCTAGGATTTTCTAAGATTTTTTAGGGATTTCTAAAGTTTTTTAGGTTTTTTAGGGATTTTTAGGATTTTATAGGTTTTTTAGGGTTTTCTAGGATTTTTAGGGTTTTCTAGTGTTTTTTAGGGTTTTTAGTGTTTTTTAGGATTTTCTAGGATTTTTAGTATTTTTTAGGGTTTTCTATGATTCTTAGGGTTTTCTAAGGTGTTCTAGGATTTTCTAGGGTTTTTTAGGGTTTTTAGTATTTTTTAGGGTTTTCTAGGATTTTTAGTGTTTTTAAGGGTTTTCTAGTATCTTTTAGCTTTTTTTGGATTTTTTATGATTCTTAGAGTTTTCTAAGGTTTTCTAGGATATTTTATGTTTTTCTAGGGTTTTTTGGGGTTTTTTAGGCTTTTTTTAGAGTTCTAAGAGTTTTTTTAGGGTTTTCTTGAGTTTTTTAGGATTTTCTAGAGTTGTTAGAGTTTTTTATGGTTTTCTAGGGTTTTTAGGATTTTTAGTGTTTTTTAGGGTTTTCTAGGACTTTTAGTGTTTTTTAGGGTTTTCTAGTATCTTTTAGTTTTTTTAGGGTTTTCTATGATTCTTAGGGTTTTCTAAGGTTTTCTAGGATATTTTACGGTTTTTTAGCGTTTTTTGGGGTTTTTTAGATTTCTAAGAGTTTTTTTAGGGTTTTCTTGAGTTTTTTTGGATTTTCTAGAGTTGTTAGAGTATTTTAGGGTTTTCTAGTGTTTTTAGCGTTTTCTAGGCTTTTTTAGGGATTTCTAGGCCTTTTTTAGGTTTTCTACGGTTTTGTAGCGTTTTCTAAGTTTTGTAGTTTTTTGGTGTTTTCTAGGATTTTTAGGGTTTTGTAGGGTCTTTTAAAGTTTTTTTTGGATTTTTTAGGATTTTTAGGATTTTCTAAGGTTTTCTAAACTTTTTATGGTTTTCTAGGGTTTTTAGGGGTTTTTAGGGTTTTCTAGGGCTTTTAGGGTTTTTTGGGTTTTCTAGGATATTCTAGGATTTTATAGGATTTTTCTAGAGTTTTTAGGATTATTTAGGGTTTTCTAGGGCTTTTAGGGTTTTTTGGGTTTTCTAGGATATTCTAGGATTTTATAGGATTTTTCTAGAGTTTTTAGGATTTTTTAGGGTTTTCAAGGGGTTTTTTAGGTTTTTTAGGGATTTCTAGGATTTTTAGTGTTTTTTAGGGTTTTCTTCAGTTTTTTAGGATTTTTTAGGGTTGTAAGGGTTTTCTAAAGTTTTTTAGGTTTTTTAGGGTTTTTTAGGATTTTATAGCTTTTTTTAGGTTCTTTAGGGTTTTCTAGGGTTTTTTATGGTTTTTATTGTTTTTTAGGGTTTTCTAGAATTTTTAGTATTGTTTAGGGTTTTCTAGTATCTTTTAGCTTTTTTAGGGTTTTCTATGATTCCTAGGGTTTTTTGGGTTTTTTGGGCTTTTTTCGAGTTCTAAGTATTTTTTTAGGGTTTTCTTGAGTTTTTTAGGATTTTCTAGAGTTGTTAGAGTTTTTTAGGGTTTTCTAGGATTTTTAGGGTTTTCTAGGGTTTTCTAGGATTTTTAGGGTTTTCTACAGTTTTTAGGGTTTTCTAGGGTTTTTTAGGATTTTTAGTGTTTTTTAGGGTTTTCTAGGATTTTGAGTGTTTTTTAGGTTCTTTTAGCTTTTTTAAGGTTTTCTATTATTCTAAGGGTCTTTTAGGGTTTTCTAAGGTTTTCTAGGATATTTTACGGTTTTCTAGAGTTTTTTGGGGTTTTTTAGAGTTCTAAGAGTTTTTTTAGGGTTTTCTTGAGTTTTTTAGGATTTTCTAGAGTTGTTAGAGTTTTTTAGGATTTTTTACGGTTTTTAGGGTTTTCTAGGATTTTCTAGGATTTTTAGGGTTTTCCAGGATTTTTAGGATTTTCTAGGGTTTTTTAGGGTTTTTAGTGTTTTTTAGAGTTTTCTAGGACTTTTAGCGTTTTTTAGGGTTTTCTAGTATTTTTTAGCGTTTTTTAAGGTTTTCTAAGATATTCTACGGTTTTCTAGGATTTTTTGGCATTTTTTAGGCTTTTTTAGAGTTTTAAGAGTTTTTTAGGATTTTCTAGAGATGTTAGAGTTTTTTATTGTTTTCTAGGGTTTTCTAGGATTTTTTAAGGATTTTTTAGGATTTTCTAGGGGTTTTTTAGGTTTTTTATGGTTTTCTAGGGTTTTTTAGGGATTTCTAGAGTTTTTTAGGATTCTCTTGGGTCTTTTCGCGTTTTCTAGGATTTTGAAGGGTTTTATTGGGTTTCTCGGGTTTAGGATTTTAGGATTTTTTTCGCATTTTCTAGGGTTTTCTAAGGGTTAACAACCCTAAAAAACCCTAAAAACCTTAGAAACTATAAAAAACCGTAAAAATTATAGTAAATCCTAAAAAACCTAAAAAATCCTAAAAAACCCTAAAAAAATCCTAAAAACCCTAAAAAACCCAAAAAATCCTAAAAAATCCTAGAAACCCCTAAAAAACCCTTAAAACCATAAAAAATCCTAGAAAACTCTAAAAATCCTAAAAAACACTAAAAACCCTAGAAATCTCTAAAAACCTAAAAAATACTAGAAAACCCTAGAAAACCCTAAAAAATCCTAAAACCATAGAAAACTCTAAAAAACACTAAAAACCTAAGAAAAACCTAAAAACTCTTAAAAATATTAGAAAACCCCAAAAAATCCTAAACACTAAAAACAACCCTAAAATTTCCTAAAAACCCTTAAAACCTTAAAAAACCCTAAAAACTCTAAAAACCCTAAAATTGCTAAAAACCCTAGAAAACACTAAAAATCCAAGAAAACCCTAAAAATCCTAAAATTCTTAGAAAAACCATAAAAACCGTAGCAAACCCTAAAAAATCCTAGAAAACCCTAGAAAACCCTAAAAACTCCCTAAAACCCCCCTAAAAACCCTAGAAAACCATAAAAAACTTTAGAAAACCCTAAAAAACTCTAAGAAATCCTAAAAACCCTAAAAACACTAAAAAACTCTAAAAACCACTAGAAATCCCTAAAAAAGCCTAGAAAACGCTAAAAACACTAGAAAACCCTAAAAAACCCTAACAACCCTAGAAAACCACAAAAAACCTAGAAAACCCTAAAAAACACTAAAACCCCTAGAGAATCCTAAAAACTCCTAAAAAACCCTAAAAATCCTACAAAATTCTAAAAACCCTAGAAAACCTTAAAAACTCTAGAAAACCCTAAAAAACCCTAAAAATCCTAGAAAAAATAAAAACCTAGAAAACGCTGAAAAAAACCATAAAAAAGCCTAGAAAACCCTAACAACCCTAGAAAAACCTAAAAAACCGTAGGGATTTTAGGGCATTTAAGCGTTTTCTAGGGTTTTTTATGGTTTTCTAGGGTTTTCTAGGGTTTTCTAGGATTTTTAGGAGTTACTAGGGTTTTCTAGGGTTTTTAGGGTTTTCTAGAATTTTTAGGATTTTCTAGCGTTTTTTCGGGTTTTTAGTGATTTTTAGGATTTTTAGTGTTTTTTAGGGTTTTCTATGATTCTTAGGGTTTTTTAGGGTTTTCTAAGGTTTTCTAGCATATTTTATTGTTTTCTAGGATTTTTTGGGGTTTTTTAGAGTTCTAAGAGTTGTTTAGGGTTTTCTTGAGTTTTTTAGGATTTTCTAGAGTTGTTAGAGTTTTTTAGGGTTTTCTAGTGTTTTTAGCGTTTTCTAGGCTTTTTTAGGGATTTCTAGGACTTTTTTAGGTTTTCTTGAGTTTTTTTGGATTTTCTAGAGTTGTTAGAGTTTTTTAGGGTTTTCTAGTGTTTTTAGCGTTTTCTAGGCTTTTTTAGGGATTTCTAGGCCTAAAGGTTTTCGACGGTTTTGTAGCGTTTTCTAAGTTTTGTAGTTTTTTGGTGTTTTCTAGGAATTTTAGGGTTTTCTAGGGTCTTTTAAAGTTTTTTTTTTGGATTTTTTAGGATTTTCTAGGATTTTCTAAAGTTTTTTATGATTTTCTAGGGTTTTTAGGGTTTTCAAGAGTTTTTTTTAGGTTTTTTAGGGTTTTTTAGGGTTTTCTAGGATTTTTAGTATTTTTTAGGGTTTTCTTGAGTTTTTTAGGATTTTCTAGGGTTGTTAGGGTTTTCAAGGGTTTTCTAGGGTTTTTTAGGGATTTCTAAAGTTTTTTAGGTTTTTTACGGTTTTTTAGGATTTTATAGGTTTTTTTTAGGTTTTTTAGGGTTTTCTAGGATTTTTAGTGTTTTTTAGGGTTTTCTAGTATCTTTTAGCTTTTTTTAGATTTTCTATGATTCTTAGGGTTTTCTAAGGTTTTCTAGGATATTTTACGGTTTTCTAGGGTTTCTTGGGGGCTTTTTAGGCTTTTTTAGAGTTCTAAGAGTTTTTTAGGGTTTTCTTGAGTTTTTTAGGATTTTCTAGAGTTGTTAGAGTTTTTTAGGGTTTTCTAGGGTTTTTAGGGTTTTCTAGGGTTTTTTTAAGGTTTTTAGTGTTTTTTAGTGTTTTCTAGGACTTTTAGTGTTTTTTAGGGTTTTCTAGTATCTTTTAGCTTTTTTAGGGTTTTCTATGATTCTTAGGGTTTTCAAAGGTTTTCTAGGATATTTTACGGTTTTCTAGGGTTTTTTGGAGTTTTTTAGGCTTTTTTAAAGTTCTAAGAGTTTTTGGGGTTTTCTTGAGTTTTTTAGGATTCTCTAGAGTTTGTTAGCGTTTTCTAGGCTTTTTTAGGGATTTCTAGGCCTTTTTTAGGTTTTCTAGGGTTTTGTAGCATTTTCTAAGTTTTGTTGTTTTTTGGTATTTTCTAGGATTTTTAGGGTTTTCTAGGGTCTTTTAAAGTTTTTTTTGTATTTTTTAGGATTTTTAGGATTTTCTAGGGTTTTCTAAAGTTCTTTATGGTTTTCTAGGGTTTTTAGGGGCTTTTAGGGTTTTCTAGGGCTTTTAGGGTTTTTTGGATTTACTAGGATATTCGAGGATTTTATAGGGTTTTTCTAGAGTTTTTAGGATTTTTTTTGGGTTTTCAAGGGTTTGTTAGGTTTTTTAGGATTTTTACTATTTTATAGAGTTTTCTTGAGTTTTTTAGGATTTTCTAGGGTTGTTAGGGTTTTCTAGGGTTTTCTAGGGTTTTTTAGGAATTTCTAAAGTTTTTTAGGTTTTTTACGGTTTTTTAGGATTTTTTAGGTTTTTTTAGGGTTTTCTAGGATTTTTAGGATTTTCTAGAGTTTTTTAGGGTTTTTAGTGTTTTTTAGCATTTTCTAGGATTTTTAGTGTTTTTTAGGGTTTTCTAGTATCTTTTAGCTTTTTTAGGATTTTCTATGATTCTTAGGGTTTTCTAAGGTTTTCTAGGATATTTTACGGTTTTCTAGGGTTTTTTGGGGTTTTTTAGGCTTTTTTAGAGTTCTAAGAGTTTTTTAGGGTTTTCTTGAGTTTTTTAGGATTTTCTAGAGTTGTTAGAGTTTTTTAGGGATTTCTAGGGTTTTTAGGATTTTCTAGGGTTTTTTAGGGTTTTTAGTGTTTTTTTAGGGTTTTGTAGGCCGTTTAGTGTTTTTTAGGGTTTTCTAAGGTTTTCTAGGATATTTTACGGTTTTCTAGGGTTTTTTGGGGTTTTTTAGGCTTTTTTAGAGTTCTAAGAGTTTTTGGGATTTTCTTGAATTTTTTAGGATTTTGTAGAGTTGTTAGAGTTTTTTAGAGTTTTCTAGTGTTTTTAGCGTTTTCTAGGCTTTTTTAGGGATTTCTAGGCCTTTTTTAGTTTTTCTAGGGTTTTGTAGTGTTTTCTAAGTTTTGTAGTTTTTTGGTATTTTCTAAGATTTTTAGGGTTTTCTAGGGTCTTTTAAAGTTTTTTTTGGATTTCTTAGGATTTTTAGGATTTTCTAGGGTTTTCTAAAGTTTTTTATGATTTTCTAGGTTTTTTAGGGGTTTTAGGGTTTTCTAGGGCTTTTAGGGTTTTTTGGATTTTCTAGAATTTTCTAATATTTTCTAGGGTTTTCTAGAGTTTTTAGGATTTTTTAGGGTTTTCAAGGGTTTTTTAGATTTTTTAGGGTTTTTAGGGTTTTCTAGGATTTTTAGTGTTTTTTAGGGTTTTCTTGAGTTTTTTAGGATTTTCTAGGGTTGTTAGGGTTTTCTAGGGATTTCTAAAGTTTTTTAGGTTTTTTAGGATTTTATAGCTTTTTTAGGTTCTTTGGGGTTTTCTAGGTTTTTAGGGTTTTCTAGGATTTTTAGTATTTTTTAGGGTTTTCTAGTATCTTTTAGCTTTTTTAGGGTTTTCTATGATTCCTAGGGTTTTCTAGGATATTTTACTGTTTTCTAGGGTTTTTTGGGTTTTTTGGGCTTTTTTAGAGTTCTAAGTATTTTTTTAGGGTTTTCTTGAGCTTTTTAGGATTTTCTAGAGTTGTTAGAGTTTTTTAGGGTTTTCTAGGGTTTTTAGGGTTTTCTAGGGTTTTCTAGGATTTTTAGGGTTTTCTACAGTTTTTAGGGTTTTCTAGGGTTTTTTAGGGTTTTTAGTATTTTTTAGGGTTTTCTAGGGTTTTGAGTGTTTTTTAGGTTTTTTCTTGTATCATTTAGCTTTTTTAAGGTTTTCTATGATTCTAAGGGTTTTTTAGGGTTTTCTAAGGTTTTCTAGGATATTTACGGTTTTCTAAGGTTTTTTGGGGTTTTTTTTGGCTTTTTTAGAGTTCTAAGAGTTTTTTTAGGGTTTTCTTGATTTTTTTAGGATTTTCTAGAGTTGTTAGAGTTTTTTAGGTTTTTCTAGGGTTTTTCAAGGTTTTTAGGATTTTCTACGATTTTTTAGGGTTTTTAGTGTTTTTTAGAGTTTTCTAGGATTTTTTGGATTTTTTTAGGGTTTTCTAGTATCTTTTTGGATTTTTTTAGGGTTTTCTATGATTCTTAGGATTTTTTAGGATTTTCTAAGGTTTTCTAGGATATTTTACGGTTTTCTAGGATTTTTTTGGGGCTTTTTAGGTTTTTTTAGAGTTTTAAGAGTTTTTTAAGGTTTTCTTGAGTTTTTTAGGATTTTCTAGTTGTTAGAGTTTTTTATTGTTTTCTAGGGTTTTTAGGGTTTTCTAGGATTTTTTTTAGGATTTTCTAGGGTTTTTTTTAGGTTTTTTATGGTTTTCTAAGGTTTTTTAGGGATTTCTAGAGTTTTTTAGAATTCTCTTGGGTCTTTTCGCGTTTTCTAGGATTTTGAAGGGTTTCTCGGGTTTAGGATTTTAGGATTTTTAGTGTTTTTTAGGCTTTTTTAGAGTTTTAAGAGTTTTTTTAGGGTTTTCTAGGATTTTCTAGGATTTTTTAGGGTTTTCTAGTATCTTTTAGCTTTTTTAGGGTTTTCTATGATTCTTAGGGTTTTCTAAAGTTTTCTAGGATATTTTACGGTTTTTTAGCATTTTTTGGGGTTTTTAGGCTTTTTTAGAGTTCTAAGAGTTTTTTAGGGTTTTCTAGAGTTGTTAGAGTTTTTTAGGGTTTTCTAGTGTTTTTAGCATTTTCTAGGCTTTTTTAGGGGTTTCTAGGCCTTTTTTAGGTTTTCTACGGTTTTGTAGCGTTTTCTAAGTTTTGTAGTTTTTTGGTGTTTTCTAGGATTTTTAGGGTTTTCTAGGGTCTTTTAAAGTTTTTTTTTGGATTTTTTAGGATTTTTAGGATTTTCTAGGGTTTTCTAAAGTTTTTTATGGTTTTCTAGGGTTTTTAGGGGTTTTTAGGGTTTTCTAGGGCTTTTAGGGTTTTTTGGGTTTTCTAGGATATTCTAGGATTTTATAGGGTTTTTCTAGAGTTTTTAGGATTTTTTAGGGTTTTTAGGGTTTTCTAGGATTTTTAGTGTTTTTTATTGTTTTCTTGAGTTTTTTAGGAGTTTCTAGGGTTGTAAGGGTTTTCTAGGGATTTCTAAAGTTTTTTAGGTTTTTTTAGGATTTTATAGCTTTTTTAGGTTCTTTAGGGTTTTCTAGGGTTTTTTTAGGGTTTTTAGTGTTTTTTAGGGTTTTCTAGGATTTTTAGTATTTCTTAGGGTTTTCTAGTATCTTTTAGCTTTTTTAGGGTTTGCTACGGTTTTTAGGGTTTTTCTAGGAATATTAGGATTTTTAGAGTTTTCTTGGGTTTTTAGTGTTTTCTAGGGTTTTTAGCATTTTTAGGGGTTTTAGAGTTTTTAGGATTTTTTAAGGTTTTAAGGGTTTTTAGGAAATTTTAGGGTTGTTTTAGTGTTTAGGATTTTTTGGGGTTTTCTATGATTTTAAGAGTTTTTTAGGGGTTTTAGGTTTTTCTTAGGTTTTTAGTGTTTTTTAGGGTTTTTAGAGTTTTCTAGGATTTTTTAAGGTTTTAAGTGTTTTTTAGGGGTTTCTAGGATTTTTTAGGATTTTTTGGGATTTTTAGGGTTTTCTAGGGTTTTTAGGATTTTTTTAGGGTTTTCTAGGATTTTTTAGGTTTTTAAGGTTTTCTATGATTCTTAGGGTTTTTAGGGTTTTCTAATCTTTTCTAGGGTTTTTTACGGTTTTCTAGGTTTTTTTGGGGTTTTCTAGGATTTTCTAGAGTTTATAGAGTTTTTTAGGGTTTTCTAGGGTTTTTTACGGTTTTCTAGAGTTTTCTATCGTTGTTTGGGTTTTTTAGAGTTTTCAAGGATTTTCTATAATTTTTAGGGTCTTTTAGAGTTTTCTTAGGTTTTTAGGGTTTTTTAGAGTTGTTAACCCAAAAAACTATAGAAAACACTAAAAAACCCTACAAAACCCTAGAAAATGCAAAAAAATCCTAAAATCCCTAAAAACCCTAGAAATTCCTAGAAAATCCTAGAAACCTAAAAACCCTAGAAAACCCGAGAAACCCTATAAAACCCTAAAAAATCCTTCAAAATCCTAGAAAACGTGAAAAGACCCTAGAGAATCCTAAAAAACTCTAGAAATCCCTAAAAAACCCTAGAAAACCATAAAAAACCTAAAAAAAAAACCCTAGAAAATCCTAAAAAATCCTAAAAAACTCTAACAACCCTAGAAAATCCTAAAAAACCCTAGAAAACCCTAGAAAACCCTAGAAAACAACTCTAGAAAATCCTAAAAAACTCAAGAAAACCCTAAAAAACTCTTAGAACTCTAAAAAATCCTAAAAAACCCCAAAAAACCCTAGAAAACCGTAAAATATCCTAGAAAACCTTAGAAAATCCTAAAAAACCCTAAGAATCATAGAAAACCCTAAAAAAGCTAAAATATACTAGAAAACCCGAAAAAACACTAAAAATCCTAGAAAACCCTAAAAACACTAAAAACCCTAAAAAACCCTAGAAAACCATAAAAATCCTAGAAAACCCTAAAAATCCTAAAAAACTCTAACAACTCTAGAAAATCCAAAAAAACTCAAGAAAACCCTAAAAAAACTCTTAGAACTCTAAAAAAGCATAAAAAACACCAAAAAAAACCCTAGAAAACCGTCAAATATCCTAGAAAACCTTAGAAAACCCTAAAAAACCCTAAGAATCATAGATAACCCTAAAAAAAGCTATAAGATACTAGAAAACCCTAAAAAACACTAAAAATCCTAAAAAACACTAAAAAGCCTAAAAATCCTAGAAAACCCTAAAAACCGTAGAAAACCCTAAAAATCCTAGAAAACCCTAAAAACCCTAGAAAACCCTAAAAAACTCTAACAACTCTAGAAAATCCTAAAAAACTCAAGAAAACCCTAAAAAATTCTTAGAACTCTAAAAAAGCCTAAAAAACCCCAAAAAACCCTAGAAAACCGTAAAATATGAAAACCCTAAGAATCATAGAAAACCCTAAAGAAGCTAAAAGATACTAGAAAACCCTAAAAAATACTAAAAATCCTAGAAAACCCTAAAAAACCCTAGAAAACCCTAAAAATCCTAGAAAATCCTAAAAAACCTAAAAAACCTATAAAATCCTAAAAAACACTAAAAAACCTAAAAAACTTTAGAAATCCCTAAAAAACCCTAGAAAACCCTTGAAAATCCTAAAAAACTCAAGAACACCCTAAAAAACGCTAAAAATCCTAGAAAACCCTAAAAAACCCTTGAAAACCCTAAAAAATCCTAAAAACTCTAGAAAATCCTAGAAAATCCTAGAAAACCCAAAAAACACTAAAAGCCCTAAAAACCCCTAAAAACCCTAGAAAACCATAAAAAACTTTAGAGAACTCTAGAAAATCCTAAAAATCCTAGAAAATACCAAAAAAAACAAAACTTAGAAAACGCCACAAAACCCTAGAAAACCTAAAAAAAGGCCTAGAAATCCCTAAAAAAGCCTAGAAAACGCTAAAAACACTAGAAAATTATAAAAAACCCTAAAAAAAATCGTAGAAAACCTTAAAAAACTCTAAATACTCCAGAAAATCCTAAAAAACCCCAAAAAATCGAAAAAACCCTGGAAAACACTAGAAAACCATAAAAACCCTAAAAAACCCTAAAATATCCTAAAAACCATAAAAAACCGTAAAAACCGTAAAAAATACTAGAAAACCATAACAAACCCTAAAATACACTAGAAAACCCTAAAAACATTAAGAACCCTAGAAACTCCTAAAAATCCTAGAAAACCCTAGAAAACACTAGAAAACACTAGAAAACCCTAGAAAATACTAGAAAACCCTAGAAAAGACTAGAAAACCCTAGAAAACCATAAAAAAATCCCTAGAAAACGCTTAAATACCCTAAAATTCCCTAGGGTTTTTTAGGTTTTTCTAGGGTTGTTAGGGGTTTTTAGGGTTTTCTAGGATTTTCTAGAGTTGTTAAAGTTTTTTAGGGTTTTTTAGGGTTTTCTAGGTTTTTTATGGTTTTCTAGGGTTGTTAGGGTTTTCTAGAATTTTTTATGGTTTTTTTCAGCGTTTTCTAGGTTTTAGTTTTTTCTAGGGTTTTTAGGGTTTTTTAGGGTTTTCTCGAGTTTTTAAGGTTTTCTCGGGTGTTTAGGATTTTGTAAGGTTTTTTAGGAGTTTTTAGTGTTTTTTAGGGTTTTCTAGGTTTTTTATGGTTTTCTAGGGTTGTTAGGGTTTTTCAGGGTTTTCTAGTGGTTTTGAGAGTTTTTTAGGGTTTTTAGGGTTTCTTAGAGTTTTCTAAAGTTTTTTATAGTTTTCTAGGGTTTTTAGGGAGTTTTTAGGGCTTTCTAGAGTTTTCTAGGATTTTTTAGGATTTTTAGGGTTTTCTCGGGTTTTTAGTGTTTTCTAGGGTTTTTAGCATTTTTAGGGTTTTTAGAGTTTTTAGGATTTTTTAAGGTTTTAAGGGTTTTTAGGAAATTTTAGGGTTGTTTTTAGTGTTTAGGATTTTTTGGGGTTTTCTATGATTTTTAAGAGTTTTTTAGGGGTTTTAGGTTTTTCTTAGGTTTTTAGTGTTTTTTAGAGTTTTCTATGGTTTTAGGATTTTTTAGGGTTTTCTAGTATTTTTTAGGTTTTTAGAGATTTCTAGGGTTTTAAGTGTTTTTTAGGGTTTTTAGAGTTTTCTAGGATTTTTTAAGGTTTTAAGGATTTTTTTAGGGGTTTCTAGGATTTTTTAGGATTTTTTAGGGTTTTCTAGGGTTTTTAGAATTTTTTTAGGGTTTTCTAGGATTTTTTAGGTTTTTAAGGTTTTCTATGATTCTTAGGATTTTTAGGGTTTTCTAATCTTTTCTAGGGTTTTTTACGGTTTTCTAAGTTTTTTTGGGGTTTTCTAGGATTTTCTAGAGTTTCTAGAGTTTTTTAGGGTTTTTTAGGGTTTTCTAGGATTTTTAGCGTTTTCTAGGGTTTTTTACGGTTTTCTAGAGTTTTCTATCGTTGTTTGGGTTTTTTAGGATTTTCAAGGATTTTCTATAATTTTTAGGGTTTTTTAGGGTTTTCTAGGGTTTTTTACGGTTTTCTAGAGTTTTCTATCGTTGTTTGGGTTTTTTAGGATTTTCAAGGATTTTCTATAATTTTTAGGGTTTTTTAGAGTTTTCTAAGGTTTTTAGGGTTTTTTAGGGTTGTTTACCCAAAAAACTATAGAAAACACTAAAAAACCCTACAAAACCCTAGAAAATGCGAAAAAATCCTAAAATCCCTAAAAAACCCTAAAAAACGCTTAAATACCCTAAAATTCCCTAGGGTCTTTTAGGTTTTTCTAGGGTTGTTAGGGTTTTCTAGGCTTTTTTATGGTTTTTTTCAGCGTTTTCTAGGTTTTTAGTTTTTTCTAGGGTTTTTAAGAGTTTTCTAGAGTTCTTAAGGTTTTCTAGGGTTTTTAGGATTTTGTAGGGTTTTTTAGGAGTTTTTAGGATTCTCTAGGGGTTTTAGTGTTTTTTAGGGTTTTTTAGGTTTTTTATGGTTTTCTAGGGTTGTTAGGATTTTTTAGGGTTTTCAAGTGGTTTTGAGAGTTTTTTAGGGTTTTTAGGGTTTCTTAGAGTTTTCTAGGGTTTTCTAAAGTTTTTTATGGTTTTATAGGGTTTTTAGGAGGGGGTGGGGTTTAGGGAGTTTTTAGGGTTTTCTAGAGTTTTCTAGGATTTTTTAGGATTTGCTACGGTTTTTAGGGTTTTTCTAGGAATTTTAGGATTTTTAGGGTTTTCTTGGGTTTTTAGCATTTTTAAGGTTTTTAGAGGTTTTAGGGTTTTTTAAGGTTTTAAGGGTTTTTAGGAAATTTTAGGGTTGTTTTTAGTGTTTAGGATTTTTTGGGGTTTTCTATGATTTTTAAGAGTTTTTTTAGGGTTTTTAGGTTTTTCTTAGGTTTTTAGTGTTTTTTAGAGTTTTCTATGGTTTTAGGATTTTTTAGGGTTTTCTAGTATTTTTTAGGTTTTTAGAGATTTCTAGGGTTTTAAGTTATTTTAGGGTTTTTAGAGTTTTCTAGGGTTTTTTAAGGTTTTAAGGGTTTTTAGGAGTTTCTAGGATTTTTTAAGATTTTTTGGGTTTTTTAGGGTTTTCTAGGGTTTTTAGGATTTTTTTAGGGTTTTCTAGGATTCTTAGCCTTTTTAGGGTTTTCTAATCTTTTCTAGGGTTTTTTACGGTTTTCTAGGTTTTTTTGGAGTTTTCTAGGATTTTCTAGAGTTTCTAGAGTTTTTTAGGGTTTTTTAGGGTTTTTTAGGATTTTCTAGGATTTTTAGCGTTTTCTTGGGTTTTTTACGGTTTTCTAGAGTTTTCTATCGTTGTTTGGGTTTTTTAGGGTTTTCAAGGATTTTCTATAATTTAGGGTTTTTTAGAGTTTTCTAAGGTTTTTAGGGTTTTTTAGAGTTGTTAACCCAAAAAACTATATAGAAAACACTAAAAAACCCTAGAAAATGCGAAAAAATCCTAAAATCCCAAAAAACCCTAGAAATTCCTAAAAAATCATAGAAACCCTAAAAACCCTAGAAAACCCGAGAAACCCTATAAAAGCCCTAAAAAACCCTTCAAAATCCTAGAAAACGCGAAAAGACCCAAGAGAATCACAAAAAACTCTAGAAATCCCTAAAAAACCCTAGAAAACCCTAAAAATCCTAGAAAACCCTAAAAAACCCTAGACCTAGAAAACGCGAAAAGACCCAAGAGAATCACAAAAAACTCTAGAAATCCCTAAAAAACCCTAGAAAACCATAAAAAACCTAAAAAAAACCCTAGAAAATCCTAAAAAATCCTAAAAACCTCTAACAACCCTAGAAAATCCTAAAAAACCCTAGAAAACCCTAAAAACCCTAAAAAACTTTAACAACTCTAGAAAATCCTAAAAAACTCAAGAAAACCCTAAAAAACTCTTAGAACTCTAAAAAAGCCTAAAAAATCCCAAAAAACCCTAGAAAATCGTAAAATATCCTAGAAAACCTTAGAAAATAAAAAACCCTAAGAATCATGGAAAACCCTAAAAAAGCTAAAAGATACTAGAAAACTCGAAAAAACACTAAAAATCCTAGAAAACCCTAAAAACCCTAGAAAACCCTAAAAATCCTAGAAAACCCTAGAAAACCCTAAAAACCCTAGAAAATCCTAAAAAACTCTAACAACTCTAGAAAATCCAAAAAAACTCAAGAAAACCCTAAAAAACTCTTAGAACTCTAAAAAAGCATAAAAAAATCCCAAAAAACCCTAGAAAACCGTAAAATATCCTAAAAAACCTTAGAAAACCTTAAAAAACCCTAAGAATCATAGAAAACCCTAAAAAAAGCTAAAAGATACTAGAAAACCCTAAAAAACACTAAAAATCTTAGAAAACCCAAAAAAATACTAAAAAGCCTAAAAGACCTTAGAAAACCCTAAAAATCGTAGAAAACCCTAAAAATCCTAGAAAACTATAGAAACCCTAGAAAACCCTAAAAAACTCTAACAACTCTAGAAAATCCTAAAAAACTCAAGAAAATCCTAAAAAACTCTTAGAACTCTAAAAAAGCCTAAAAAACCCCAAAAAATCCTAGAAAACCGTAAAATATCCTAGAAAACCTTAGAAACCCTAAGAATCATAGAAAACCCTAAAAAAGCTAAAAGATACTAGAAAACCCTAAAAAACACTAAAAATCCTAGAAAACCTAAAAAACACTAAAAACCCTAAAAAACCCTAGAAAACCCTAAAAATCCTAGAAAACCCTAGAAAACCCTAAAAATCCTAAAAAACCCTAAGAATCATAGAAAACCCTAAAAAAGCTAAAAGATACTAGAAAACCCGAAAAAACACTAAAAATCCTAGAAAACCCTAAAAACACTAAAAACCCTAAAAAATCCTAGAAAACCCTAAAAACCCTAGAAAACCCTAAAAATCCTAGAAAACCCAAGAAAACCCTAAAAACCCTAAAAAACTCTAACAACTCTAGAAAATCAAAAAAAACTCAAGAAAACCCTAAAAAAACTCTTAGAACTCTAAAAAAGCATAAAAACCCCAAAAAACCCTAGAAAACCGTAAAATATCCTAAAAAACATTAGAAAACCTTAAAAAACCCTAAGAATCATAGAAAACCCTAAAAAAAGCTAAAAGATACTAGAAAACCCTAAAAAACACTAAAAATCCTAGAAAACCCTAAAAAAATACTAAAAAGCCTAAAAGACCTTAGAAAACCCTAAAAACCGTAGAAAATCCTAAAAATCCTAGAAAACTATAAAAACCCTAGAAAATCCTAAAAAACTCTAACAACTCTAGAAAATCCTAAAAATCTCAAGAAAATCCTAAAAAACTCATAGAACTCTAAAAAAGCCTAAAAAACCCCAAAAAACGCTAGAAAACCGTAAAATATCCTAGAAAACCTTAGAAACCCTAAAAAAGCTAAAAGATACTAGAAAACCCTAAAAAACACTAAAAATCCTAGAAAACCCTAAAAAACACTAAAAACCCTAAAAAACCCTAGAAAACCCAAAAAACCCTAGAAAACCCTAAAAATCCTAGAAAATCCTAAAAATCCTAAAAAACTCTAACAACTCTAGAAAATCCAAAAAAACTCAAGAAAACCCTAAAAAAACTCTTAGAACTCTAAAAAAGCATAAAAAACCCCAAAACACCCTAGAAAACCGTCAAATATCCTAGAAAACCTTAGAAAACCCTAAAAAACCCTAAGAATCATAGAAAACCCTAAAAAAAGCAAAAAGATACTAGAAAACCCTAAAAACACTAAAAATTCTGGAAAAACCCTAAAAACCCTAGAAAACCCTAAAAACCGTAGAAAACCCTAAAAATCCTAGAAAACCCTAAAAACCCGAGAAAACCCTAAAAAACTCTAACAACTCTAGAAAATCCTAAAAAACTCAAGAAAACCCTAAAAAACTCTTAGAACTCTAAAAAAGCCTAAAAAACCCCAAAAAACCCTAGAAAACAGTAAAATATCCTGGAAAACCTTAAAAAACCCTAAGAATCATAGAAAACCCTATAAAAGCTAAAAGATACTAGAAAACCCTAAAAAACACTAAAAATACTAGAAAACCCTAAAAAACCCTAGAAAACTCTAAAAATCCTAGAAAACCCTAAAAAACCTAAAAATCCTATAAAATCATAAAAAACCCTAAAAAACTGAAAAAACTTTAGAAATCCCTAAAAAACCTTAGAAAACCATAAAAAACGTAAAAAAAACCCTAGAAAATCCTAAAAAATCCTAAAAAACTCTAACAACCCTAGAAAATCCTAAAAAACCCTAAAAAACCCTAAAAACCCTACGAAATCCTAAAAAACTCTAACAAATCTAGAAAATCCAAAAAAACTCAAGAAAACCCTAAAAAAAACTCTTAGAACTCTAAAAAAGCAAAAAAAAACCTAGAAAACCGTAAAATATTCTAAAAAACCTTAGAAAACCTTAAAAAACCCTAAGAATCATAGAAAACCCTAAAAAAAGCTAAAAGATACTAGAAAACCCTAAAAAACACTAAAAATCCTAGAAAACCCTAAAAAATACTAAAAAGCCTAAAAGACCTTAGAAAACCCTAAAAACCGTAGAAAATCCTAAAAATCCTAGAAAACTATAAAAACCCTAGAAAACCCTAAAAAACTCTAACAACTCTAGAAAATCCTAAAAAGCTCAAGAAAATCCTAAAAAACTCTTAGAACTCTAAAAAAGCCTAAAAAACCCCAAAAAACCCTAGAAAACCGTAAAATATCCTAGAAAACCTTAGAAACCCTAAGAATCATAGAAAACCCTAAAAATCCTAAAAAACTCTAACAACTCTAGAAAATCCAAAAAAACTCAAGAAAACCCTAAAAAACTCTTAGAACTCTAAAAAAGCCTAAAAAACCCCAAAAAACCCTAGAAAACCGTCAAATATCCTAGAAAACCTTAGAAAACCCTAAAAAACCCTAAGAATCATAGAAAACCCTAAAAAAAGCTAAAAGAAACTAGAAAACCCTAAAAAACACTAAAAATCCTGGAAAACCTTAAAAAACACTAAAAAGCCTAAAAACCCTAGAAAACCCTAAAATCCTAGAAAACCCTAAAAACCCTAAAAAACTCTAACAACTCTAGAAAATCCTAAAAAACTCAAGAAAATCCTAAAAAACTCTTAGAACTCTAAAAAAGCCTAAAAAACCCCAAAAAACGCTAGAAAACCGTAAAATATCCTAGAAAACCTTAGAAACCCTAAGAATCATAGAAAACCCTAAAATCCTAGAAAACCCTAACAACCCTAGAAAAACCCAAAAAACCCTAAGAATCATAGAAAACCCTAAAAAAGCTAAAAGATACTAGAAAACCCTAAAAAACACTAAAAATCCTAGAAAACCCAAAAAAAACACTAAAAACCCTAAAAAACCCTAGAAAACCCTAAAAATCCTAGAAAACCCTAAAAATTCTAAAAAACTCTAACAACTCTAGAAAATCCAAAAAAACTCAAGAAAACCCTAAAAAAACTCTTAGAACTCTAAAAAAGCATAAAAAACCCCAAAAAACCCTAGAAAACCGTCAAATATCCTAGAAAGCCTTAGAAGCCTTAGAAAAACCCTAAGAATCATAGAAAACCCTAAAAAAAGCCAAAAGATACTAGAAAACCCTAAAAAACACTAAAAATCCTGGAAAACCCTAAAAAACACTAAAAAGCCTAAAAACCCTAGAAAACCTTAAAATTCTAGAAAACCCTAAAAACCCTAAAAAACTCTAACAACTCTAGAAAATCCTAAAAAACTCAAGAAAACCCTAAAAAACTCTTAGAACTCTAAAAAAAGCCTAAAAAACCCCAAAAAACCCTAGAAAACCGTCAAATATCCTAGAAAGCCTTAGAAAACCCTAAAAAACCCTAAGAATCATAGAAAACCCTAAAAAAGCTAAAAGAAACTAGAAAACCCTAAAAAACACTAAAAATCCTGGAAAACCCTAAAAAACACTAAAAAGCCTAAAAACCCTAGAAAACCCTAAAAAACACTAAAAATCCTGGAAAACCCTAAAAAACACTAAAAAGCCTAAAAACCCTAGAAAACCCTAAAATTCTAGAAAACCCTAAAAATCCTAAAAAACTCTAACAACTCTAGAAAATCCTAAAAAACTCAAGAAAATCCTAAAAAACTCTTAGAACTCTAAAAA
>NW_015496103.1:0-669 GCF_000816755.2 Arachis ipaensis
ATGCAATTGTTTGGATGATTTCAGGGAAGAAGAGGCTAGGCAAGGAAGCAACAAAATCAATAAAGGAAGCTTGAATATCACGTGTGGAGTTTAAGATCCAGTTTAAGCCTAAACTGGAGCTTAAACGCCAGAATCATGAAGGCTAAGAAATGCTGGAACTGGCGTTTAACCTCCAGTCTAACCTTAAACTGGAAGTTAAACGCCAGAATGAGAATTTCACCAAGGAAGCTTCCACGTTTAACCTCCAGTTTAACCTTAAACTGGAGGTTAAACGCCAGAATTGAGAAATGAACCAGGATGGCTTTCCTCCATTTCCACGTTTAAGCTTCAGTTTAACCTTAAACTGAAGCTTAAACGTGTTCGACAATTCCACACTCCAGGGTTGCCTTCTTCCATTTCCACGTTTAAGCTTCAGTTTAACCTTAAACTGAAGCTTAAACGTGCTCGAGCTTGTGCCTCCAGGGAGTGCCAGCGTTTAAGCTCCAGTTTAAGCTTAAACTGGAGCTTAAACGTGTTATATGGATGGAGGCACAAGCTCGAGCACGTTTAAGCTTCAGTTTAAGGTTAAACTGAAGCTTAAACGTGGAAATGAAGAAAGCAACCCTGGAGGAGCAATTGGGTCGAACACGTTTAAGCTTCAGTTTAAGGTTAAACTGAAGCTTAAACGTG
>NW_015496103.1:1587-23707 GCF_000816755.2 Arachis ipaensis
AGGGTACTCAGGTTTTTTTTTCCAATTTTTTTCCAGTTTTTTTTACGTTGTGCTGACCCTCGTTCTTTAAATGATGCTATCCTGAGGAAGACACCTAAAGGCGAGCCGTAATGGCCTCATCTTCGGCAGGTCCTCCTGTTTTTGCTTTTTCCGGGTTTTTTTAACGTTGTGCTGACTCTCGTTCTTTAAATGACGCTATCCCGAGGAGGACACCTAAAGGCGAGCCGTAATGGCCTCAACTTCGGCAGGCTCCTCCGGTTTTTTTTTTTGTTTTTTTTACGTTGTGCTGACCCTCGTGTTTTAAATGACGCTATCCCGAGGAGGACACCTAAAGGCGAGCCGTAATGGCCTCAACTTCGGCAGGCTCCTCCAGTTTTTTTTTTTGTTTTTTTTAACGTTGTGCTGACCCTCGTTCTTTAAATGACACTATCCCGAGTAGGACACCTAAAGGCGAGCCGTAATGACCTCATCTTCGGCAGGCTCCTCCAGTTTTTTTTCCGATTTTCTTTTAGCGTTGTGCTGACTCTCGTTCTTTAAATGACGCTATCCCGAGGAGGACACCTAAAGGCGAGCCGTAATGGCCTCATCTTCGGCAGGCTCCTCCTGTTTTTTTTCCGGGTTTTTTTTTACGTTGTGCTGACCCTCGTTCTTTAAATGCCGTATCCCGAGGAGGACACCTAAAGGCGAGCCGTAATGGCCTCATCTTCGGCAAGCTCCTACGGTTTTTTTTTCCATTTTTTTTATTTATCGTTGTGCTGACTCTCATTCTTTAAATGATGCTATCCCGAGGAGGACACCTAAAGGCGAGCCGTAATGGCCTCATCTTCGGCAGGCTCCTCCATTTTTTTCCGATTTTCTTTTAACGTTGTGCTGACTCTCGTTCTTTAAATGACGCTATCCCGAGGAGGACACCTAAAGGCGAGCCGTAATGGCCTCATCTTCGGCAGGCTCCTCCGATCTAAAGGCGAGCCGTAATGGCCTCATCTTCGGCAGGCTCCTCCGATTTTTTTTTTCATTTTTTTTAACATTGTGCTGACCCTCGTTCTTTAGTTTTAAATGACGCTATCCCGAGGAGGACACCTAAAGGCGAGCCGTAATGGCCTCATCTTCGGCAGGCTCCTCCAGTTTTTTTTTTGTTTTTTTTAAAGTTGTACTGACCCTCGTTCTTTAAATGACACTATCACGAGGAGGACACCTAAAGGCAAGCCGTAATGGCCTCATCTTCGGCAGGCTCCTCCATTTTTTTCCGATTTTCTTTTAACGTTGTGCTGACTCTCGTTCTTTAAATGACGTATCCCGAGGAGGACACCTAAAGGCGAGCCGTAATGGCCTCATCTTCGGCAGGCTCCTGATCCTCGTTCTTTAAATGACGCTATCCCGAGGTGGACACCTAAAGGCGAGCCGTAATGGCCTCATCTTCGGCAGGCACCTCCGATTTTTTTTTCAGTATTTTTTTTTACGTTGTGCTGACCCTCGTTCTTTAAATGACGTTATCCCGAGGAGGTCACCTAAAGGCGAGCCGTAATGGCCTCATCTTCGGCAGGCTACTACGATTTTTTTTTTATGTTGTGCTGCCCCTCGTTCTTTAAATGACGCTATCCCGAGGTGGACACCTAAAGGCGAGCCGTAATGGCCTCATCTTCGGCAGGCTACTACGATTTTTTTTTTATGTTGTGCTGCCCCTCGTTCTTTAAATGACGCTATCCCGAGGTGGACACCTAAAGGCGAGCCGTAATGGCCTCATCTTCGGCAGGCTACTACGATTTTTTTTTTATGTTGTGCTGCCCCTCGTTCTTTAAATGACGCTATCCCGAGGTGGACACCTAAAGGCGAGCCGTAATGGCCTCATTTTCGGCAGGCTCCTCCAATTTTTTTTCAGCATTTTTTTTTACGTTGTGCTGACCCTCGTTCTTTAAATGACGTTATCCCGAGGAGGTCACCTAAAGGCGAGCCGTAATGGCCTCATCTTCGGCAGGCTACTACGATTTTTTTTTTTATGTTGTGCTGACCGTCGTTCTTTAAATGACGCTATCCCGAGGAGGAGACCTAAAGGTGAGCCGTAATGGCGTCATCCTCGGCAGGCTCCTCTGGTTTTTTTTTACGTTGTGCTGACCCTCGTTTTTTAAATGACGCTATCCCGAGGAGGACACCTAAAGGCGAGCCGTAATAGCCTCATCTTCGGCAGGCTCCTCCGATTTTTTTACGTTGTGCTGACCCTCGTTCTTTAAATGACGTTATCCCGAGGAGGTCCCCTAAAGGCGAGTCGTAATGGCCTCATCTTTGGCAGGCTACTACGATTTTTTTTTTATGTTGTGCTGACCCTCGTTCTTTAAATGATGCTATCTCGTGGAGGACACCTAAAGGCGAGCAGTAATGGCCTCATCTTCGGCAGGCTCCTCCGATTTTTTTACGTTGTGCTGACCCTCGTTCTTTAAATGACGTTATCCCGAGGAGGTCCCCTAAAGGCGAGTCGTAATGGCCTCATCTTTGGCAGGCTACTACGATTTTTTTTTTATGTTGTGCTGACCCTCGTTCTTTAAATGATGCTATCTCGTGGAGGACACCTAAAGGCGAGCAGTAATGGCCTCATCTTCGGCAGGCTCCTCCGATTTTTTTACGTTGTGCTGACCCTCGTTCTTTAAATGACGTTATCCCGAGGAGGTCCCCTAAAGGCGAGTCGTAATGGCCTCATCTTTGGCAGGCTACTACGATTTTTTTTTTATGTTGTGCTGACCCTCGTTCTTTAAATGATGCTATCTCGTGGAGGACACCTAAAGGCGAGCAGTAATGGCCTCATCTTCGGCAGGCTCCTCCGATTTTTTTACGTTGTGCTGACCCTCGTTCTTTAAATGACGTTATCCCGAGGAGGTCCCCTAAAGGCGAGTCGTAATGGCCTCATCTTTGGCAGGCTACTACGATTTTTTTTTTATGTTGTGCTGACCCTCGTTCTTTAAATGATGCTATCTCGTGGAGGACACCTAAAGGCGAGCAGTAATGGCCTCATCTTCGGCAGGCTCCTCCGATTTTTTTACGTTGTGCTGACCCTCGTTCTTTAAATGACGTTATCCCGAGGAGGTCCCCTAAAGGCGAGTCGTAATGGCCTCATCTTTGGCAGGCTACTACGATTTTTTTTTTATGTTGTGCTGACCCTCGTTCTTTAAATGATGCTATCTCGTGGAGGACACCTAAAGGCGAGCAGTAATGGCCTCATCTTCGGCAGGCTCCTCCGATTTTTTTACGTTGTGCTGACCCTCGTTCTTTAAATGACGTTATCCCGAGGAGGTCCCCTAAAGGCGAGTCGTAATGGCCTCATCTTTGGCAGGCTACTACGATTTTTTTTTTATGTTGTGCTGACCCTCGTTCTTTAAATGATGCTATCTCGTGGAGGACACCTAAAGGCGAGCAGTAATGGCCTCATCTTCGGCAGGCTCCTCCGATTTTTTTACGTTGTGCTGACCCTCGTTCTTTAAATGACGTTATCCCGAGGAGGTCCCCTAAAGGCGAGTCGTAATGGCCTCATCTTTGGCAGGCTACTACGATTTTTTTTTTATGTTGTGCTGACCCTCGTTCTTTAAATGATGCTATCCCGAGGAGGACACCTAAAGGCGAGCCGTAATGGCCTCATTACGTTGTGCTGACACTCGTTCTTTAAATGACGCTATCCCGAGGAGGACACCTAAAGGCGAGCAGTAATGGCCTCATCTTCGGCAGGCTCCTCCGATTTTTGCTTTTTCTGATTTTTTTTTTAATATTGTGCTGACTCTCGTTCTTTAAATGTCGCTATCCCAAGGAGGACAACTAAAGGCGAGCCGGAATGGCCTCATCTTCGGCTGGCTCCTCAGGTTTTTGCTTTTTCCGATTTTTTTTAACGTTGTGCTGACTCTCGTTCTTTAAATGATGCTATCCCGAGGAGGACACCTAAAGGCGAGCCGTAATGGCCTCATCTTCGGCAGGCTCCTCCGGTTTTTTTTTCGTTTTTTTTTACGTTGTGCTGACCCTCGTTCTTTAAATGACGCTATCCCGAGGTGGACACCTAAAGGTGAGCCGTAATGGCCTTATCTTCGGCAGGCTCCTCCGGTTTTTTGTTTTTTTGATTTTTTTAACGTTGTGCTGACTCTCGTTCTTTAAATGACGCTATCCCGAGGAGGACACCTAAAGGCGAGCCGTAATGGCCTCATCTTCGGCAGGCTCCTCCGGTTTTTTTTCGGTTTTTTTTTTACGTTGTGCAGACCCTCGTTCTTTAAATGACGCTATCCCGAGGAGGACACCTAAAGGCGAGCCGTAATGGCCTCATCTTCGGGAGGCTCCTCCGGTTTTTGCTTTTTCTATTTTTTTTTAGCATTGTGCTGACTCTCGTTCTTTAAATGACGCTATCCCGAGGAGGACACCTAAAGGCGAGCCGTAATGGCCTCATCTTCGGCAGGCACCTCCGGTTTTTTTTTCGTTTTTTTTAACATTGTGTTGACCCTCGTTCTTTAAATGATGCTATCCCGAGGAGGACACCTAAAGGCGAGCTGACGCTATCCCGAGGAGGACACCTAAAGGCGAGCTGACGCTATCCCGAGGAGGACACCTAAAGGCGAGCTGACGCTATCCCGAGGAGGACACCTAAAGGCGAGCTGACGCTATCCCGAGGAGGACACCTAAAGGCGAGCTGACGCTATCCCGAGGAGGACACCTAAAGGCGAGTCGTAATGGCCTCATCTTTGGCAGGCTACTACGATTTTTTTTTTATGTTTTGCTGACCCTCGTTCTTTAAATGACGCTATCCCGAGGAGGACACCTAAAGGTGAGCCGGAATGGCCTCATCTTCGGCATGCTCCTCCGATTTTTTTTCGTTTTTTTTAAAATTGTGCTGACCCTCGTTCTTTAAATGACGCTATCCCGAGGAGGACAACTAAAGGCGAGCAGTAATGGCCTCATCTTCGGCAGGCTCCTCTGGTTTTTGCTTTTTCTGATTTTTTTTTTAACGTTGTGCTGACTCTCGTTCTTTAAATGACGCTATCCCGAGGAGGACACCTAAAGGCGAGCCGTAATGGCCTCATCTTCGGCAGGCTCCTCCGGTTTTTTCTTTCCGGGTTTTTTTTTTTTACATTGTGCTGACCCTCGTTCTTTAAAAGACGCTATCCGGAGGAGGACACCTATAGGCGAGCCGTAATGGCCTCATCTTCTGCAAGCTCCTCCGATTTTCTTTTTCATTTTTTTTAGCATTGTGCTGCCCATCGTTCTTTAAATGACGCTATCCGAGGAGGACACCTAAAGGCGAGCCGTAATGGCCTCATCTTCGGCAGGCTCCTCCGGTTATTTTTTTTTTACATTGTGCTGACCCTCGTTCTTTAAAAGACGCTATCCGGAGGAGGACACCTATAGGCGAGCCGTAATGGCCTCATCTTCTGCAAGCTCCTCCGATTTTCTTTTTCATTTTTTTTAGCATTGTGCTGCCCATCGTTCTTTAAATGACGCTATCCGAGGAGGACACCTAAAGGCGAGCCGTAATGGCCTCATCTTCGGCAGGCTCCTCCGGTTATTTTTTTTTTACATTGTGCTGACCCTCGTTCTTTAAATGACGCTATCCCGAGGAGGACACCTAAAGGCGAGCCGTAATGGCCTCATCTTCGGCAGGCTCCTCCGGTTTTTTTTTTCGTTTTTTTTAACATTGTGCTGACCCTCGTTCTTTAAATGACGCTATCCCGAGGAGGACACCTAAAGGCGAGCAGTAATGGCCTCATCTTCTGCAGGTTCCTCCGATTTTTGCTTTTTCTGATTTTTTTTTAACATTGTGCTGACCCTCGTTTTTTAAATGACGCTATCCCAAGGAGGACAACTAAAGGCGAGCCGTAATGGCCTCATCTTCGGCAGGCTCCTCAGGTTTTTGCTTTTTCCGTTTTTTTTAACGTTGTGCTGACTCTCGTTCTTTAAATGACGCTATCCCGAGGAGGACACCTAAAGGCGAGCCGTAATGGCCTCATCTTCGGCAGGCTCCTCCGGTTTTTTTTTCGTTTTTTTTTACGTTGTGCTGACACTCGTTCTTTATATTGACGCTATCCCGAGGTGGACACCTAAAGGAGAGCCGTAATGGCCTCATCTTCGGCAGGCTCCTCCGATTTTTTTTTCAGTATTTTTTTTTACGTTATGCTGACCCTCGTTCTTTAAATGACGCTATCCCGAGGAGGTCCCTTAAAGGCGAGCCGTAATGGCCACATCTTCGGCAGGCTACTACGATTTTTTTTTTATGTTTTGCTGACCCTCGTTCTTTAAACGACGCTATCCGGAGGAGGACACCTATAGGCGAGCCGTAATGGCCTCAGGAGGACAACTAAAGGCGAGCCGTAATGGCTTCATCTTCGGCAGGCTCCTCCGGTTTTTGCTTTCTCTGATTTTTTTTAACGTTGTGCTGGCTATCGTTCTTTAAATGACGCTATCTCGAGGAGGACACTAAAGGCGAGCCGTAATGGCTTCATCTTCGGCAGGCTCCTCCGGTTTTTGCTTTCTCTGATTTTTTTTAACGTTGTGCTGGCTATCGTTCTTTAAATGACGCTATCTCGAGGAGGACACTAAAGGCGAGCCGTAATGGCTTCATCTTCGGCAGGCTCCTCCGGTTTTTGCTTTCTCTGATTTTTTTTAACGTTGTGCTGGCTATCGTTCTTTAAATGACGCTATCTCGAGGAGGACACTAAAGGCGAGCCGTAATGGCTTCATCTTCGGCAGGCTCCTCCGGTTTTTGCTTTCTCTGATTTTTTTTAACGTTGTGCTGGCTATCGTTCTTTAAATGACGCTATCTCGAGGAGGACACTAAAGGCGAGCCGTAATGGCTTCATCTTCGGCAGGCTCCTCCGGTTTTTGCTTTCTCTGATTTTTTTTAACGTTGTGCTGGCTATCGTTCTTTAAATGACGCTATCTCGAGGAGGACACTAAAGGCGAGCCGTAATGGCTTCATCTTCGGCAGGCTCCTCCGGTTTTTGCTTTCTCTGATTTTTTTTAACGTTGTGCTGGCTATCGTTCTTTAAATGACGCTATCTCGAGGAGGACACTAAAGGCGAGCCGTAATGGCTTCATCTTCGGCAGGCTCCTCCGGTTTTTGCTTTCTCTGATTTTTTTTAACGTTGTGCTGGCTATCGTTCTTTAAATGACGCTATCTCGAGGAGGACACTAAAGGCGAGCCGTAATGGCTTCATCTTCGGCAGGCTCCTCCGGTTTTTGCTTTCTCTGATTTTTTTTAACGTTGTGCTGGCTATCGTTCTTTAAATGACGCTATCTCGAGGAGGACACTAAAGGCGAGCCGTAATGGCTTCATCTTCGGCAGGCTCCTCCGGTTTTTGCTTTCTCTGATTTTTTTTAACGTTGTGCTGGCTATCGTTCTTTAAATGACGCTATCTCGAGGAGGACACTAAAGGCGAGCCGTAATGGCTTCATCTTCGGCAGGCTCCTCCGGTTTTTGCTTTCTCTGATTTTTTTTAACGTTGTGCTGGCTATCGTTCTTTAAATGACGCTATCTCGAGGAGGACACTAAAGGCGAGCCGTAATGGCTTCATCTTCGGCAGGCTCCTCCGGTTTTTGCTTTCTCTGATTTTTTTTAACGTTGTGCTGGCTATCGTTCTTTAAATGACGCTATCTCGAGGAGGACACTAAAGGCGAGCCGTAATGGCTTCATCTTCGGCAGGCTCCTCCGGTTTTTGCTTTCTCTGATTTTTTTTAACGTTGTGCTGGCTATCGTTCTTTAAATGACGCTATCTCGAGGAGGACACTAAAGGCGAGCCGTAATGGCTTCATCTTCGGCAGGCTCCTCCGGTTTTTGCTTTCTCTGATTTTTTTTAACGTTGTGCTGGCTATCGTTCTTTAAATGACGCTATCTCGAGGAGGACACTAAAGGCGAGCCGTAATGGCTTCATCTTCGGCAGGCTCCTCCGGTTTTTGCTTTCTCTGATTTTTTTTAACGTTGTGCTGGCTATCGTTCTTTAAATGACGCTATCTCGAGGAGGACACTAAAGGCGAGCCGTAATGGCTTCATCTTCGGCAGGCTCCTCCGGTTTTTGCTTTCTCTGATTTTTTTTAACGTTGTGCTGGCTATCGTTCTTTAAATGACGCTATCTCGAGGAGGACACTAAAGGCGAGCCGTAATGGCTTCATCTTCGGCAGGCTCCTCCGGTTTTTGCTTTCTCTGATTTTTTTTAACGTTGTGCTGGCTATCGTTCTTTAAATGACGCTATCTCGAGGAGGACACTAAAGGCGAGCCGTAATGGCTTCATCTTCGGCAGGCTCCTCCGGTTTTTGCTTTCTCTGATTTTTTTTAACGTTGTGCTGGCTATCGTTCTTTAAATGACGCTATCTCGAGGAGGACACTAAAGGCGAGCCGTAATGGCTTCATCTTCGGCAGGCTCCTCCGGTTTTTGCTTTCTCTGATTTTTTTTAACGTTGTGCTGGCTATCGTTCTTTAAATGACGCTATCTCGAGGAGGACACTAAAGGCGAGCCGTAATGGCTTCATCTTCGGCAGGCTCCTCCGGTTTTTGCTTTCTCTGATTTTTTTTAACGTTGTGCTGGCTATCGTTCTTTAAATGACGCTATCTCGAGGAGGACACTAAAGGCGAGCCGTAATGGCTTCATCTTCGGCAGGCTCCTCCGGTTTTTGCTTTCTCTGATTTTTTTTAACGTTGTGCTGGCTATCGTTCTTTAAATGACGCTATCTCGAGGAGGACACTAAAGGCGAGCCGTAATGGCTTCATCTTCGGCAGGCTCCTCCGGTTTTTGCTTTCTCTGATTTTTTTTAACGTTGTGCTGGCTATCGTTCTTTAAATGACGCTATCTCGAGGAGGACACTAAAGGCGAGCCGTAATGGCTTCATCTTCGGCAGGCTCCTCCGGTTTTTGCTTTCTCTGATTTTTTTTAACGTTGTGCTGGCTATCGTTCTTTAAATGACGCTATCTCGAGGAGGACACTAAAGGCGAGCCGTAATGGCTTCATCTTCGGCAGGCTCCTCCGGTTTTTGCTTTCTCTGATTTTTTTTAACGTTGTGCTGGCTATCGTTCTTTAAATGACGCTATCTCGAGGAGGACACTAAAGGCGAGCCGTAATGGCTTCATCTTCGGCAGGCTCCTCCGGTTTTTGCTTTCTCTGATTTTTTTTAACGTTGTGCTGGCTATCGTTCTTTAAATGACGCTATCTCGAGGAGGACACTAAAGGCGAGCCGTAATGGCTTCATCTTCGGCAGGCTCCTCCGGTTTTTGCTTTCTCTGATTTTTTTTAACGTTGTGCTGGCTATCGTTCTTTAAATGACGCTATCTCGAGGAGGACACTAAAGGCGAGCCGTAATGGCTTCATCTTCGGCAGGCTCCTCCGGTTTTTGCTTTCTCTGATTTTTTTTAACGTTGTGCTGGCTATCGTTCTTTAAATGACGCTATCTCGAGGAGGACACTAAAGGCGAGCCGTAATGGCTTCATCTTCGGCAGGCTCCTCCGGTTTTTGCTTTCTCTGATTTTTTTTAACGTTGTGCTGGCTATCGTTCTTTAAATGACGCTATCTCGAGGAGGACACTAAAGGCGAGCCGTAATGGCTTCATCTTCGGCAGGCTCCTCCGGTTTTTGCTTTCTCTGATTTTTTTTAACGTTGTGCTGGCTATCGTTCTTTAAATGACGCTATCTCGAGGAGGACACTAAAGGCGAGCCGTAATGGCTTCATCTTCGGCAGGCTCCTCCGGTTTTTGCTTTCTCTGATTTTTTTTAACGTTGTGCTGGCTATCGTTCTTTAAATGACGCTATCTCGAGGAGGACACTAAAGGCGAGCCGTAATGGCTTCATCTTCGGCAGGCTCCTCCGGTTTTTGCTTTCTCTGATTTTTTTTAACGTTGTGCTGGCTATCGTTCTTTAAATGACGCTATCTCGAGGAGGACACTAAAGGCGAGCCGTAATGGCTTCATCTTCGGCAGGCTCCTCCGGTTTTTGCTTTCTCTGATTTTTTTTAACGTTGTGCTGGCTATCGTTCTTTAAATGACGCTATCTCGAGGAGGACACTAAAGGCGAGCCGTAATGGCTTCATCTTCGGCAGGCTCCTCCGGTTTTTGCTTTCTCTGATTTTTTTTAACGTTGTGCTGGCTATCGTTCTTTAAATGACGCTATCTCGAGGAGGACACTAAAGGCGAGCCGTAATGGCTTCATCTTCGGCAGGCTCCTCCGGTTTTTGCTTTCTCTGATTTTTTTTAACGTTGTGCTGGCTATCGTTCTTTAAATGACGCTATCTCGAGGAGGACACTAAAGGCGAGCCGTAATGGCTTCATCTTCGGCAGGCTCCTCCGGTTTTTGCTTTCTCTGATTTTTTTTAACGTTGTGCTGGCTATCGTTCTTTAAATGACGCTATCTCGAGGAGGACACTAAAGGCGAGCCGTAATGGCTTCATCTTCGGCAGGCTCCTCCGGTTTTTGCTTTCTCTGATTTTTTTTAACGTTGTGCTGGCTATCGTTCTTTAAATGACGCTATCTCGAGGAGGACACTAAAGGCGAGCCGTAATGGCCTCGACCCTCGTTCTTTAAATGACGTTATCCCGAGGAGGTCCCCTAAAGGCGAGCCGTAATGCCCTCATCTTCGGCAGGCTACTACGATTTTTTTTATGTTGTGCCGACCCTCGTTCTTTAAATGACGCTATCCCAACGAGGACACCTAAAGGTGAGCCGTAATGGCCTCATCTTCGGCATGCTCCTCCGATTTTTTTTCGTTTTTTTTTAAATTGTGCAGACCCTCGTTCTTTTAATGACGCTATCCCGAGGAGGACAACTAAAGGCGAGCAGTAATGGCGTCATCCTCGGCAGGCTCCTCCGGTTTTTGCTTTTTCTGATTTTTTTTTTAACGTTGTGCTAACTCTCGTTCTTTAAATGACGCTATCCCGAGGAGGACACCTAAAGGCGAGCCGTAATGGCCTCATCTTCGGTAGGCTCCTCCGATTTTCTTTTTCATTTTTTTTAGCATTGTGCTGCCCATCGTTATTTAAATGACGCTATCCCGAGGAGGACCCCTAAAGGCAAGCCGTAATGGCCTTATCTTCGGGAGGCTCCTCCGATTTTTGCTTTTTCTATTTTTTTTTTAACGTTGTGCTGACTCTCGTTCTTTAAATGACGCTATCCCGAGGAGGACACCTAAAGGCGAGCCGTAATGGCCTCATCTTCGGCAAGCTCATCCGGTTTTTTTTTCATGTTATTTTATTTTTACATTGTGCTGACCCTCGTTCTTTAAATGACGCTATCCTGAGGAGGACACCTATAAGCGAGCCGTAATGGCCTCATCTTCGGCAGGCTCCTCCGATTTTTTTTTTGTTTTTTTTAGCATTGTGCTGACCCTCGTTCTTTAAATGACGCTATCCCGAGGAGGACACCTAAAGGCTAGCCGTAATGGCCTCATCTTCGGCAGGCTCCTCCGGTTTTTGCTTTTTCCGATTTTTTTTAACGTTGTGCTGGCTATCGTTCTTTAAATGACGCTATCCCGCGGAAGACACCTAAAGGCGAGCCGTAATGGCCTCATCTTCGGCAGGCTCCTCCGGTTTTTGCTTTTTCCGATTTTTTTTAACGTTGTGCTGGCTATCGTTCTTTAAATGACGCTATCCCGCGGAAGACACCTAAAGGCGAGCCGTAATGGCCTCATCTTCGGCAGGCTCCTCCGGTTTTTGCTTTTTCCGATTTTTTTTAACGTTGTGCTGGCTATCGTTCTTTAAATGACGCTATCCCGCGGAAGACACCTAAAGGCGAGCCGTAATGGCCTCATCTTCGGCAGGCTCCTCCGATTTTTTTACGTTGTGCTGACCCTCGTTCTTTAAATGACGCTATCCCGAGGAGGACACCTAAAGGCGAGCCGTAATGGCCTCATCTTCAGCAGGCTCCTCCGATTTTTTTTTTCGTTTTTTTAACATTGTGCTGACCCTCGTTCTTTAAATGACGCTATCCCGAGGAGAACACCTATAAGCGAGCAGTAATGGCCTTATCTTCGGCAGGCTCCTCCGGTTTTTGCTTTGTCTGATTTTTTTTAACATTGTGCAGACCCTCGTTCTTTAAATGACACTATCCCGAGGAGGACAGCTAAAGGCGAGCCGTAATGGCCTCATCTTCGGCAGGCTCCTCCGGGTTTTGCTTTTTCTGATTTTTTTTAACGTTGTGCTGACTCTCGTTCTTTAAATGACGCTATCCCGAGGAGGACCCCTAAATGCGAGCCGTAATGGCCTCATCTGCAGGCTCCTCCAGTTTTTGCTTTTTCTGATTTTTTTTAACGTTGTGCTGACTCTCGTTCTTTAAATGACGCTATCCCGAGGAGGACACCTAAAGGCGAGCCGTAATGGCCTCATCTGCAGGCTCCTCCAGTTTTTGCTTTTTCTGGTTTTTTTAACGTTGTGCTGACTCTCGTTCTTTAAATGACACTATCCCGAGGAGGACACCTAAATGCGAGCCGTAATGGCCTCATCTTCGGTATGCTCCTCCGGTTTTTTTCCAGTTTTTTTTTTACGTTGTGCTGCCTTTCGTTCTTTAAATGACATTATCTTTTGCTTTTTCCGATTTTCCGAGGAGGACACCTAAAGACGAGCCGTAACGGCCTCATTTTTGCCAGGGTACTCCGGTTTTTTTTCCGATTTTTTTTCCAGTTTTTTTTACGAGTTGCTGATCCTCGTTCTTTAAATGACATTATCCCGAGAAAGACACCTAAAGGCGAGCCTTAATGGCCTCATCTTCGGCAGGCTCCTCCGGTTTTTTTTTTCGTTTTTTTAACGTTGTGCTGACTCTTATTCTTTAAATGACGCTATCCCGAGGAGGACACCTAAAGGCGAGCCGTAATGGCCTCATCTTCGGCAGGCTCCTCCGGTTTTTGCTTTTTCCGATTTTTTTAACGTTGTGCTGACTCTTGTTCTTTAAATGACGCTATCCCGAGGAGGACACCGAAAGGCGAGCCGTAATGGCCTCATCTTCGGCAGGCTCCTCTAAAGGCGAGCCGTAATGGCCTCATCTTCGGCAGGCTCCTCTAAAGGCGAGCCGTAATGGCCTCATCTTCGGCAGGCTCCTCTAAAGGCGAGCCGTAATGGCCTCATCTTCGGCAGGCTCCTCTAAAGGCGAGCCGTAATGGCCTCATCTTCGGCAGGCTCCTCTAAAGGCGAGCCGTAATGGCCTCATCTTCGGCAGGCTCCTCTAAAGGCGAGCCGTAATGGCCTCATCTTCGGCAGGCTCCTCTAAAGGCGAGCCGTAATGGCCTCATCTTCGGCAGGCTCCTCTAAAGGCGAGCCGTAATGGCCTCATCTTCGGCAGGCTCCTCTAAAGGCGAGCCGTAATGGCCTCATCTTCGGCAGGCTCCTCTAAAGGCGAGCCGTAATGGCCTCATCTTCGGCAGGCTCCTCTAAAGGCGAGCCGTAATGGCCTCATCTTCGGCAGGCTCCTCTAAAGGCGAGCCGTAATGGCCTCATCTTCGGCAGGCTCCTCTAAAGGCGAGCCGTAATGGCCTCATCTTCGGCAGGCTCCTCTAAAGGCGAGCCGTAATGGCCTCATCTTCGGCAGGCTCCTCTAAAGGCGAGCCGTAATGGCCTCATCTTCGGCAGGCTCCTCTAAAGGCGAGCCGTAATGGCCTCATCTTCGGCAGGCTCCTCTAAAGGCGAGCCGTAATGGCCTCATCTTCGGCAGGCTCCTCTAAAGGCGAGCCGTAATGGCCTCATCTTCGGCAGGCTCCTCTAAAGGCGAGCCGTAATGGCCTCATCTTCGGCAGGCTCCTCTAAAGGCGAGCCGTAATGGCCTCATCTTCGGCAGGCTCCTCTAAAGGCGAGCCGTAATGGCCTCATCTTCGGCAGGCTCCTCTAAAGGCGAGCCGTAATGGCCTCATCTTCGGCAGGCTCCTCTAAAGGCGAGCCGTAATGGCCTCATCTTCGGCAGGCTCCTCTAAAGGCGAGCCGTAATGGCCTCATCTTCGGCAGGCTCCTCTAAAGGCGAGCCGTAATGGCCTCATCTTCGGCAGGCTCCTCTAAAGGCGAGCCGTAATGGCCTCATCTTCGGCAGGCTCCTCTAAAGGCGAGCCGTAATGGCCTCATCTTCGGCAGGCTCCTCTAAAGGCGAGCCGTAATGGCCTCATCTTCGGCAGGCTCCTCTAAAGGCGAGCCGTAATGGCCTCATCTTCGGCAGGCTCCTCTAAAGGCGAGCCGTAATGGCCTCATCTTCGGCAGGCTCCTCTAAAGGCGAGCCGTAATGGCCTCATCTTCGGCAGGCTCCTCTAAAGGCGAGCCGTAATGGCCTCATCTTCGGCAGGCTCCTCTAAAGGCGAGCCGTAATGGCCTCATCTTCGGCAGGCTCCTCTAAAGGCGAGCCGTAATGGCCTCATCTTCGGCAGGCTCCTCTAAAGGCGAGCCGTAATGGCCTCATCTTCGGCAGGCTCCTCTAAAGGCGAGCCGTAATGGCCTCATCTTCGGCAGGCTCCTCTAAAGGCGAGCCGTAATGGCCTCATCTTCGGCAGGCTCCTCTAAAGGCGAGCCGTAATGGCCTCATCTTCGGCAGGCTCCTCTAAAGGCGAGCCGTAATGGCCTCATCTTCGGCAGGCTCCTCTAAAGGCGAGCCGTAATGGCCTCATCTTCGGCAGGCTCCTCTAAAGGCGAGCCGTAATGGCCTCATCTTCGGCAGGCTCCTCTAAAGGCGAGCCGTAATGGCCTCATCTTCGGCAGGCTCCTCTAAAGGCGAGCCGTAATGGCCTCATCTTCGGCAGGCTCCTCTAAAGGCGAGCCGTAATGGCCTCATCTTCGGCAGGCTCCTCTAAAGGCGAGCCGTAATGGCCTCATCTTCGGCAGGCTCCTCTAAAGGCGAGCCGTAATGGCCTCATCTTCGGCAGGCTCCTCTAAAGGCGAGCCGTAATGGCCTCATCTTCGGCAGGCTCCTCTAAAGGCGAGCCGTAATGGCCTCATCTTCGGCAGGCTCCTCTAAAGGCGAGCCGTAATGGCCTCATCTTCGGCAGGCTCCTCTAAAGGCGAGCCGTAATGGCCTCATCTTCGGCAGGCTCCTCTAAAGGCGAGCCGTAATGGCCTCATCTTCGGCAGGCTCCTCTAAAGGCGAGCCGTAATGGCCTCATCTTCGGCAGGCTCCTCCAGTTTTTTTTCCGGTTTTCTTTTAATGTTGTGCTGACTCTCGGTGTTTAAATGACGCTATCCCGAGGAGGACACCTAAAGGCAAGCCGTAATGGCCTCATCTTCGGCAGGCTCCTCCTATTTTTTTTTTCTGGTTTTTTTTTTACGTTGTGCTGACCCTCGTTCTTTAAATGACATATCCCGAGGAGGACACCTAAAGGCGAGCCGTAACGGGCTCATCTTCGGCAGGCTCCTACAGTTTTTTTTCCGGTTTTTTTTTAATTTATCGTTGTGCTGACTCTCGTTCTTTAAATGACACTATCCCGAGGAGGACACCTAAAGGCGAGCCGTAATGGCCTCATCTTAGGCAGGCTCCTCCGGTTTTTTTTGGTTTTTTTTTACGTTGTGCTGACCCTCGTTCTTTAAATGACGCTATCCCGAGGTAGACACCTAAAGGCGAGCCATAATGGCCTCATCTTCGGCAGGCTCCTCCGGTTTTTGCTTTCTCTGATTTTTTTTAACGTTGTGCTGACTCTCGTTCTTTAAATGACACTATCCCGAGGAGGACATCTAAAGGCGAGCAGTAATGGCCTCATCTTCGGAAGGCTCCTCCGGTTTTTGCTTTTTCTGATTTTTTTAACGTTGTGCTAACTCTCGTTCTTTAAATGACGCTATACCGAGGAGGACACCTAAAGGCGAGTTGTAATGGCCTCATCTTCGGCAGGCTCCTCCGGTGTTTTTGTCCGATTATTTTTTTTTTACATTGTGCTGAACCTCGTTCTTTAAATGACGCTATCCCGAGGAGGACACCTATAGGCGAGCCGTAACGGCCTCATCTTCAGCAGGCTCCTCCGATTTTCTTTTTTGTTTTTTTTAGCATTGTGCTGACCCTCGTTCTTTAAATGACGCTATCACGAGGAGGACACCTAAAGGCGAGCCGAAATGGCCTCATCTTCGGTAGGCTCCTCCGAATTTTGCTTTTTCTGGTTTTTTTTAACGTTGTGCTGACTCTCTTTCTTTAAATGATGCTATCCCAGGAGGACACCTAAAGGCGAGCCGTAATGGCCTCATCTTCGGCAGGCTCCTCCGATTTTTTTTCATTTTTTTTAACATTGTGCTGACCCTCGTTCTTTAAATGACACTATCCCGAGGAGGACACCTAAAGGCGAGCAGTAATGGCCTCATCTTCGGAAGGCTCCTCCGGTTTTTGCTTTTTCTGATTTTTTTAACGTTGTGCTAACTCTCGTTCTTTAAATGACGCTATCCCGAGGAGGACACCTAAAGGCGAGTTGTAATGGCCTCATCTTCGGCAGGCTCCTCTGGTGTTTTTGTCCGATTATTTTTTTTTTGCATTGTGCTGAACCTCGTTCTTTAAATGACGCTATCCCGAGGAGGACACCTATAGGCGAACCGTAACGGCCTCATCTTCGGCAGGCTCCTCCGATTTTTTTTTTCGTTTTTTTTAGCATTGTGCTGACCCTCGTTCTTTAAATGACGCTATCACGAGGAGGACACCTAAAGGCGAGCCGTAATGGCCTCATCTTCGGTAGGCTCCTCCGAATTTTGCTTTTTCTGGTTTTTTTTAACATTGTGCTGACCCTCGTTCTTTAAATGACACTATCCCGAGGAGGACACCTAAAGGCGAGCAGTAATGGCCTCATCTTCGGCAGGCTCCTCCGGTTTTTGATTTTTCTGATTTTTTTTAACGTTGTGCTAACTCTCGTTCTTTAAATGACGCTATCCCGAGGAGGACACCTAAAGGCGAGTCGTAATGGCCTCATCTTCGGCAGGCTCCAATGGTTTTTTTCGGTTTTTTTTTACGTTGTGCTGACCCTCATTCTTTAAATGACGCTATCCCGAGGTGGACACCTAAAGGCGAGCCGTAATGGCCCCATCTTCGGCAGGCTCCTCCGATTTTTTTACGTTGTGCTGACCCTCGTTCTTTAAATGACGTTATCCCGAGGAGGTCCCCTAAAGGCGAGCCGTAATGGCCTCATCTTCGGCAGGCTACTACGATTTTTTTTTATGTTGTGCTGACCCTCGTTCTTTAAATGATGCTATCCCGAGGAGGACACCTAAAGGTGAGCCGTAATGGCCTCATCCTCGGCAGGCTCCTCTGGTTTTTTTTTTTTTTACATTGTGCTGACCCTCGTTTTTTAAATGACACTATCCTGAGGAGGACACCTAAAGGCGAGACGTAATGGCCTCATCTTCGGCAGGCTCCTCCGATATTTGTTTCGTTTTTTTTAACATTGTGCTGACCCTCGTTCTTTAAATGACGCTATCCCGAGGAGGACACCTATAGTCGAGCAGTAATGGCCTCATCTTCGGCAGGCTCCTCCGGTTTTTTCTTTCCGGGTATTTTTTTTTTACATTGTGCTGACCCTCGTTCTTTAAATGACGCTATCCCGAGGAGGACACCTATAGGCGAGCCGTAATAGCCTCATCTTCTGCAGGCTCCTCCGGTTTTTGCTTTTTCTGATTTTTTTTAACGTTGTGCTGACTCTCGTTCTTTAAATGACGCTATCCGAGGTGGACACCTAAAGGCGAGCCGTAATCACGAGGAGGACACCTAAAGGCGAGCCGTAATCACGAGGAGGACACCTAAAGGCGAGCCGTAATCACGAGGAGGACACCTAAAGGCGAGCCGTAATCACGAGGAGGACACCTAAAGGCGAGCCGTAATCACGAGGAGGACACCTAAAGGCGAGCCGTAATCACGAGGAGGACACCTAAAGGCGAGCCGTAATCACGAGGAGGACACCTAAAGGCGAGCCGTAATCACGAGGAGGACACCTAAAGGCGAGCCGTAATCACGAGGAGGACACCTAAAGGCGAGCCGTAATCACGAGGAGGACACCTAAAGGCGAGCCGTAATCACGAGGAGGACACCTAAAGGCGAGCCGTAATCACGAGGAGGACACCTAAAGGCGAGCCGTAATCACGAGGAGGACACCTAAAGGCGAGCCGTAATCACGAGGAGGACACCTAAAGGCGAGCCGTAATCACGAGGAGGACACCTAAAGGCGAGCCGTAATCACGAGGAGGACACCTAAAGGCGAGCCGTAATCACGAGGAGGACACCTAAAGGCGAGCCGTAATCACGAGGAGGACACCTAAAGGCGAGCCGTAATCACGAGGAGGACACCTAAAGGCGAGCCGTAATCACGAGGAGGACACCTAAAGGCGAGCCGTAATCACGAGGAGGACACCTAAAGGCGAGCCGTAATCACGAGGAGGACACCTAAAGGCGAGCCGTAATCACGAGGAGGACACCTAAAGGCGAGCCGTAATCACGAGGAGGACACCTAAAGGCGAGCCGTAATCACGAGGAGGACACCTAAAGGCGAGCCGTAATCACGAGGAGGACACCTAAAGGCGAGCCGTAATCACGAGGAGGACACCTAAAGGCGAGCCGTAATCACGAGGAGGACACCTAAAGGCGAGCCGTAATCACGAGGAGGACACCTAAAGGCGAGCCGTAATCACGAGGAGGACACCTAAAGGCGAGCCGTAATCACGAGGAGGACACCTAAAGGCGAGCCGTAATCACGAGGAGGACACCTAAAGGCGAGCCGTAATCACGAGGAGGACACCTAAAGGCGAGCCGTAATCACGAGGAGGACACCTAAAGGCGAGCCGTAATCACGAGGAGGACACCTAAAGGCGAGCCGTAATCACGAGGAGGACACCTAAAGGCGAGCCGTAATCACGAGGAGGACACCTAAAGGCGAGCCGTAATCACGAGGAGGACACCTAAAGGCGAGCCGTAATCACGAGGAGGACACCTAAAGGCGAGCCGTAATCACGAGGAGGACACCTAAAGGCGAGCCGTAATCACGAGGAGGACACCTAAAGGCGAGCCGTAATCACGAGGAGGACACCTAAAGGCGAGCCGTAATCACGAGGAGGACACCTAAAGGCGAGCCGTAATCACGAGGAGGACACCTAAAGGCGAGCCGTAATCACGAGGAGGACACCTAAAGGCGAGCCGTAATCACGAGGAGGACACCTAAAGGCGAGCCGTAATCACGAGGAGGACACCTAAAGGCGAGCCGTAATCACGAGGAGGACACCTAAAGGCGAGCCGTAATCACGAGGAGGACACCTAAAGGCGAGCCGTAATCACGAGGAGGACACCTAAAGGCGAGCCGTAATCACGAGGAGGACACCTAAAGGCGAGCCGTAATCACGAGGAGGACACCTAAAGGCGAGCCGTAATCACGAGGAGGACACCTAAAGGCGAGCCGTAATCACGAGGAGGACACCTAAAGGCGAGCCGTAATCACGAGGAGGACACCTAAAGGCGAGCCGTAATCACGAGGAGGACACCTAAAGGCGAGCCGTAATCACGAGGAGGACACCTAAAGGCGAGCCGTAATCACGAGGAGGACACCTAAAGGCGAGCCGTAATCACGAGGAGGACACCTAAAGGCGAGCCGTAATCACGAGGAGGACACCTAAAGGCGAGCCGTAATCACGAGGAGGACACCTAAAGGCGAGCCGTAATCACGAGGAGGACACCTAAAGGCGAGCCGTAATCACGAGGAGGACACCTAAAGGCGAGCCGTAATCACGAGGAGGACACCTAAAGGCGAGCCGTAATCACGAGGAGGACACCTAAAGGCGAGCCGTAATCACGAGGAGGACACCTAAAGGCGAGCCGTAATCACGAGGAGGACACCTAAAGGCGAGCCGTAATCACGAGGAGGACACCTAAAGGCGAGCCGTAATCACGAGGAGGACACCTAAAGGCGAGCCGTAATCACGAGGAGGACACCTAAAGGCGAGCCGTAATCACGAGGAGGACACCTAAAGGCGAGCCGTAATCACGAGGAGGACACCTAAAGGCGAGCCGTAATCACGAGGAGGACACCTAAAGGCGAGCCGTAATCACGAGGAGGACACCTAAAGGCGAGCCGTAATCACGAGGAGGACACCTAAAGGCGAGCCGTAATCACGAGGAGGACACCTAAAGGCGAGCCGTAATCACGAGGAGGACACCTAAAGGCGAGCCGTAATCACGAGGAGGACACCTAAAGGCGAGCCGTAATCACGAGGAGGACACCTAAAGGCGAGCCGTAATCACGAGGAGGACACCTAAAGGCGAGCCGTAATCACGAGGAGGACACCTAAAGGCGAGCCGTAATCACGAGGAGGACACCTAAAGGCGAGCCGTAATCACGAGGAGGACACCTAAAGGCGAGCCGTAATCACGAGGAGGACACCTAAAGGCGAGCCGTAATCACGAGGAGGACACCTAAAGGCGAGCCGTAATCACGAGGAGGACACCTAAAGGCGAGCCGTAATCACGAGGAGGACACCTAAAGGCGAGCCGTAATCACGAGGAGGACACCTAAAGGCGAGCCGTAATCACGAGGAGGACACCTAAAGGCGAGCCGTAATCACGAGGAGGACACCTAAAGGCGAGCCGTAATCACGAGGAGGACACCTAAAGGCGAGCCGTAATCACGAGGAGGACACCTAAAGGCGAGCCGTAATCACGAGGAGGACACCTAAAGGCGAGCCGTAATCACGAGGAGGACACCTAAAGGCGAGCCGTAATCACGAGGAGGACACCTAAAGGCGAGCCGTAATCACGAGGAGGACACCTAAAGGCGAGCCGTAATCACGAGGAGGACACCTAAAGGCGAGCCGTAATCACGAGGAGGACACCTAAAGGCGAGCCGTAATCACGAGGAGGACACCTAAAGGCGAGCCGTAATCACGAGGAGGACACCTAAAGGCGAGCCGTAATCACGAGGAGGACACCTAAAGGCGAGCCGTAATCACGAGGAGGACACCTAAAGGCGAGCCGTAATCACGAGGAGGACACCTAAAGGCGAGCCGTAATCACGAGGAGGACACCTAAAGGCGAGCCGTAATCACGAGGAGGACACCTAAAGGCGAGCCGTAATCACGAGGAGGACACCTAAAGGCGAGCCGTAATCACGAGGAGGACACCTAAAGGCGAGCCGTAATCACGAGGAGGACACCTAAAGGCGAGCCGTAATCACGAGGAGGACACCTAAAGGCGAGCCGTAATCACGAGGAGGACACCTAAAGGCGAGCCGTAATCACGAGGAGGACACCTAAAGGCGAGCCGTAATCACGAGGAGGACACCTAAAGGCGAGCCGTAATCACGAGGAGGACACCTAAAGGCGAGCCGTAATCACGAGGAGGACACCTAAAGGCGAGCCGTAATCACGAGGAGGACACCTAAAGGCGAGCCGTAATCACGAGGAGGACACCTAAAGGCGAGCCGTAATCACGAGGAGGACACCTAAAGGCGAGCCGTAATCACGAGGAGGACACCTAAAGGCGAGCCGTAATCACGAGGAGGACACCTAAAGGCGAGCCGTAATCACGAGGAGGACACCTAAAGGCGAGCCGTAATCACGAGGAGGACACCTAAAGGCGAGCCGTAATGGCCTCATCTCATTCTTTAAATGACGCTATCCCGAGGAGGACACCTAAAGGTGAGCCGTAATGGCCTCATCCTCGGCAGGCTCCTCTGGTTTTTTTTTTTTACGTTGTGCTGACCCTCGTTTTTTAAATGACGCTATCCCGAGGAGGACACCTAAAGGCGAGCAGTAATGGCCTCATCTTCGGCATGCTCCTCCGGTTTTTGCTTTTTTTGATTTTTTTAACGTTGTCCTGACTCTCGTTCTTTAAATGACGCTATCCCGAGGAGGACACCTAAAGGCGAGTTGTAATGGCTTCATCTTCGGCAGGCTCCTCCGGTGTTTTTTTCCGATTATTTTTTTTACATTGTGCTGACCCTCGTTCTTTAAATGACGCTATCCCGAGGAGGACACCTAAAGGCGAGTTGTAATGGCTTCATCTTCGGCAGGCTCCTCCGGTGTTTTTTTCCGATTATTTTTTTTACATTGTGCTGACCCTCGTTCTTTAAATGACGCTATCCCGGGGAGGCCACCTATAGGCGAGCCGTAATGGCCTCATCTTCGGCAGGCTACTACGATTTTTTTTATGTTGTGCTGACCCTCGTTCTTTAAATGACGCTATCCCGAGGAGGACACCTAAAGGTGAGCCGTAATGGCCT
>NW_015496103.1:23828-30418 GCF_000816755.2 Arachis ipaensis
GCTTTTTCCAATTTTTTTTAACGTTGTGCTAACTCTCGTTCTTTAAATGACGCTATCCCGAGGAGGACACCTAAAGGCGAGCCGTAATAACCTCATCTTCGGTAGGCTCCTCCGGTTTTTTTTTCGGTTTTTTTTTACGTTGTGCTGACCCTCGTTCTTTAAATGACGCTATCCAGAGGTGGACACCTAAAGGCGAACCGTAATGGCCTCATCTTCGGCAGACTCCTCCGATTTTTTTACGTTGTGCTGACCCTCGTTCTTTAAATGACATTATCCCGAGGAGGTCCCCTAAAGGCGAGCCGTAATGGCCTCATCTTCGGCAGGCTACTACAATTTTTTTTTTAAGTTATGCTGACCCTCGTTCTTTAAATAACGCTATCCCGAGGAGGACACCTAAAGGTGAGCCGTAATGGCCTCATCCTCGGCAGGCTCCTCTGGTCTTTTTTTTACGTTGTGCTGACCCTCGTTTTTAAATGACGCTATCCCGAGGAGGACACCTAAAGGCGAGCCGTAATGGCCTCATCTTCGGCAGGCTCCTCTGATTTTTTTTTTCGTTTTTTTTAACATTGTGCTGACCCTCGTTCTTTAAATGACGATATCCCGAGGAAGACACCTAAAGGGGAGCAGTAATGGCCTCATCTTCGGTAGGCTCCTCCGGTTTTTGCTTTTTCTGATTTTTTTTTAACATTGTGCTGACCCTCGTTCTTTAAATGACGCTTTCCCGAGGAGGACACCTAAAGGCGAGACGTAATGGCCTCATCTTCGGCAGGCTCCTCCGGTTTTTTCTTTTTCTGTTTTTTTTAACGTTGTGATGACTCTCGTTCTTTAAATGACGCTATCCCGAGGAGGACACCTAAAGGCGAGCCGTAATGGCCTCATCTTTGGCAAGCTCCTCCGATTTTCTTTTTCGTTTTTTTAGCATTGTGCTGACCCTCGTTCTTTAAATGACGCTATCCCGAGGAGGCCACCTAAAGGCGAGCCGTAATGGCCTCATCTTTGGCAAGCTCCTCCGGTTTTCTTTTTCGTTTTTTTAGCATTGTGCTGACCCTCGTTCTTTAAATGTTATCTTCGGCAGGCTCCTCTGATTTTTTAACGTTGTGCTAACTCTCGTTCTTTAAATGACGCTATCCCGAGCAGGACCCCTAAAGCCGAGCCGTAATGGCCACATCTTCGGCAGGCTCCTCCGGTTTTTGTTTTTTCTGATTTTTTTAACGTTGTGCTGACTCTCGTTCTTTAAATGACGCTATCCCGAGCAGGACCCCTAAAGCCGAGCCGTAATGGCCACATCTTCGGCAGGCTCCTCCGGTTTTTGTTTTTTCTGATTTTTTTAACGTTGTGCTGACTCTCGTTCTTTAAATGACGCTATCCCGAGCAGGACCCCTAAAGCCGAGCCGTAATGGCCACATCTTCGGCAGGCTCCTCCGGTTTTTGTTTTTTCTGATTTTTTTAACGTTGTGCTGACTCTCGTTCTTTAAATGACGCTATCCCGAGCAGGACCCCTAAAGCCGAGCCGTAATGGCCACATCTTCGGCAGGCTCCTCCGGTTTTTGTTTTTTCTGATTTTTTTAACGTTGTGCTGACTCTCGTTCTTTAAATGACGCTATCCCGAGCAGGACCCCTAAAGCCGAGCCGTAATGGCCACATCTTCGGCAGGCTCCTCCGGTTTTTGTTTTTTCTGATTTTTTTAACGTTGTGCTGACTCTCGTTCTTTAAATGACGCTATCCCGAGCAGGACCCCTAAAGCCGAGCCGTAATGGCCACATCTTCGGCAGGCTCCTCCGGTTTTTGTTTTTTCTGATTTTTTTAACGTTGTGCTGACTCTCGTTCTTTAAATGACGCTATCCCGAGCAGGACCCCTAAAGCCGAGCCGTAATGGCCACATCTTCGGCAGGCTCCTCCGGTTTTTGTTTTTTCTGATTTTTTTAACGTTGTGCTGACTCTCGTTCTTTAAATGACGCTATCCCGAGCAGGACCCCTAAAGCCGAGCCGTAATGGCCACATCTTCGGCAGGCTCCTCCGGTTTTTGTTTTTTCTGATTTTTTTAACGTTGTGCTGACTCTCGTTCTTTAAATGACGCTATCCCGAGCAGGACCCCTAAAGCCGAGCCGTAATGGCCACATCTTCGGCAGGCTCCTCCGGTTTTTGTTTTTTCTGATTTTTTTAACGTTGTGCTGACTCTCGTTCTTTAAATGACGCTATCCCGAGCAGGACCCCTAAAGCCGAGCCGTAATGGCCACATCTTCGGCAGGCTCCTCCGGTTTTTGTTTTTTCTGATTTTTTTAACGTTGTGCTGACTCTCGTTCTTTAAATGACGCTATCCCGAGCAGGACCCCTAAAGCCGAGCCGTAATGGCCACATCTTCGGCAGGCTCCTCCGGTTTTTGTTTTTTCTGATTTTTTTAACGTTGTGCTGACTCTCGTTCTTTAAATGACGCTATCCCGAGCAGGACCCCTAAAGCCGAGCCGTAATGGCCACATCTTCGGCAGGCTCCTCCGGTTTTTGTTTTTTCTGATTTTTTTAACGTTGTGCTGACTCTCGTTCTTTAAATGACGCTATCCCGAGCAGGACCCCTAAAGCCGAGCCGTAATGGCCACATCTTCGGCAGGCTCCTCCGGTTTTTGTTTTTTCTGATTTTTTTAACGTTGTGCTGACTCTCGTTCTTTAAATGACGCTATCCCGAGCAGGACCCCTAAAGCCGAGCCGTAATGGCCACATCTTCGGCAGGCTCCTCCGGTTTTTGTTTTTTCTGATTTTTTTAACGTTGTGCTGACTCTCGTTCTTTAAATGACGCTATCCCGAGCAGGACCCCTAAAGCCGAGCCGTAATGGCCACATCTTCGGCAGGCTCCTCCGGTTTTTGTTTTTTCTGATTTTTTTAACGTTGTGCTGACTCTCGTTCTTTAAATGACGCTATCCCGAGCAGGACCCCTAAAGCCGAGCCGTAATGGCCACATCTTCGGCAGGCTCCTCCGGTTTTTGTTTTTTCTGATTTTTTTAACGTTGTGCTGACTCTCGTTCTTTAAATGACGCTATCCCGAGCAGGACCCCTAAAGCCGAGCCGTAATGGCCACATCTTCGGCAGGCTCCTCCGGTTTTTGTTTTTTCTGATTTTTTTAACGTTGTGCTGACTCTCGTTCTTTAAATGACGCTATCCCGAGCAGGACCCCTAAAGCCGAGCCGTAATGGCCACATCTTCGGCAGGCTCCTCCGGTTTTTGTTTTTTCTGATTTTTTTAACGTTGTGCTGACTCTCGTTCTTTAAATGACGCTATCCCGAGCAGGACCCCTAAAGCCGAGCCGTAATGGCCACATCTTCGGCAGGCTCCTCCGGTTTTTGTTTTTTCTGATTTTTTTAACGTTGTGCTGACTCTCGTTCTTTAAATGACGCTATCCCGAGCAGGACCCCTAAAGCCGAGCCGTAATGGCCACATCTTCGGCAGGCTCCTCCGGTTTTTGTTTTTTCTGATTTTTTTAACGTTGTGCTGACTCTCGTTCTTTAAATGACGCTATCCCGAGCAGGACCCCTAAAGCCGAGCCGTAATGGCCACATCTTCGGCAGGCTCCTCCGGTTTTTGTTTTTTCTGATTTTTTTAACGTTGTGCTGACTCTCGTTCTTTAAATGACGCTATCCCGAGCAGGACCCCTAAAGCCGAGCCGTAATGGCCACATCTTCGGCAGGCTCCTCCGGTTTTTGTTTTTTCTGATTTTTTTAACGTTGTGCTGACTCTCGTTCTTTAAATGACGCTATCCCGAGCAGGACCCCTAAAGCCGAGCCGTAATGGCCACATCTTCGGCAGGCTCCTCCGGTTTTTGTTTTTTCTGATTTTTTTAACGTTGTGCTGACTCTCGTTCTTTAAATGACGCTATCCCGAGCAGGACCCCTAAAGCCGAGCCGTAATGGCCACATCTTCGGCAGGCTCCTCCGGTTTTTGTTTTTTCTGATTTTTTTAACGTTGTGCTGACTCTCGTTCTTTAAATGACGCTATCCCGAGCAGGACCCCTAAAGCCGAGCCGTAATGGCCACATCTTCGGCAGGCTCCTCCGGTTTTTGTTTTTTCTGATTTTTTTAACGTTGTGCTGACTCTCGTTCTTTAAATGACGCTATCCCGAGCAGGACCCCTAAAGCCGAGCCGTAATGGCCACATCTTCGGCAGGCTCCTCCGGTTTTTGTTTTTTCTGATTTTTTTAACGTTGTGCTGACTCTCGTTCTTTAAATGACGCTATCCCGAGCAGGACCCCTAAAGCCGAGCCGTAATGGCCACATCTTCGGCAGGCTCCTCCGGTTTTTGTTTTTTCTGATTTTTTTAACGTTGTGCTGACTCTCGTTCTTTAAATGACGCTATCCCGAGCAGGACCCCTAAAGCCGAGCCGTAATGGCCACATCTTCGGCAGGCTCCTCCGGTTTTTGTTTTTTCTGATTTTTTTAACGTTGTGCTGACTCTCGTTCTTTAAATGACGCTATCCCGAGCAGGACCCCTAAAGCCGAGCCGTAATGGCCACATCTTCGGCAGGCTCCTCCGGTTTTTGTTTTTTCTGATTTTTTTAACGTTGTGCTGACTCTCGTTCTTTAAATGACGCTATCCCGAGCAGGACCCCTAAAGCCGAGCCGTAATGGCCACATCTTCGGCAGGCTCCTCCGGTTTTTGTTTTTTCTGATTTTTTTAACGTTGTGCTGACTCTCGTTCTTTAAATGACGCTATCCCGAGCAGGACCCCTAAAGCCGAGCCGTAATGGCCACATCTTCGGCAGGCTCCTCCGGTTTTTGTTTTTTCTGATTTTTTTAACGTTGTGCTGACTCTCGTTCTTTAAATGACGCTATCCCGAGCAGGACCCCTAAAGCCGAGCCGTAATGGCCACATCTTCGGCAGGCTCCTCCGGTTTTTGTTTTTTCTGATTTTTTTAACGTTGTGCTGACTCTCGTTCTTTAAATGACGCTATCCCGAGCAGGACCCCTAAAGCCGAGCCGTAATGGCCACATCTTCGGCAGGCTCCTCCGGTTTTTGTTTTTTCTGATTTTTTTAACGTTGTGCTGACTCTCGTTCTTTAAATGACGCTATCCCGAGCAGGACCCCTAAAGCCGAGCCGTAATGGCCACATCTTCGGCAGGCTCCTCCGGTTTTTGTTTTTTCTGATTTTTTTAACGTTGTGCTGACTCTCGTTCTTTAAATGACGCTATCCCGAGCAGGACCCCTAAAGCCGAGCCGTAATGGCCACATCTTCGGCAGGCTCCTCCGGTTTTTGTTTTTTCTGATTTTTTTAACGTTGTGCTGACTCTCGTTCTTTAAATGACGCTATCCCGAGCAGGACCCCTAAAGCCGAGCCGTAATGGCCACATCTTCGGCAGGCTCCTCCGGTTTTTGTTTTTTCTGATTTTTTTAACGTTGTGCTGACTCTCGTTCTTTAAATGACGCTATCCCGAGCAGGACCCCTAAAGCCGAGCCGTAATGGCCACATCTTCGGCAGGCTCCTCCGGTTTTTGTTTTTTCTGATTTTTTTAACGTTGTGCTGACTCTCGTTCTTTAAATGACGCTATCCCGAGCAGGACCCCTAAAGCCGAGCCGTAATGGCCACATCTTCGGCAGGCTCCTCCGGTTTTTGCTTTTTCTGATTTTTTTAACGTTGTGCTGACTCTCGTTCTTTAAATGACGCTATCCCGAGGTGGACACCTAAAGGCGAGCCGTAATGGCCTCATCTTCGGCCGGCTCCTCCGGTTTTTTTTCGGTTTTTTTTTACGTTGTGATGACCCACGTTCTTTAAATGACGCTATCCAGAGGTGGACACCTAAAGGCGAGCCGTAATGGCCTCATCTTCGGCAGACTCCTCCGATTTTTTTACGTTGTGCTGACCCTCGTTCTTTAAATGACATTATCCCGAGGAGGTCCCCTAAAGGCGAGCCGTAATGGCCTCATCTTCGGCAAGCTACTACGATTTATTTTTAAGTTATGCTGACCCTCGTTCTTTAAATAACGCTATCCCGAGGAGGACACCTAAAGGTGAGCCGTAATGGCCTCATCCTCGGCAAGCTCCTCTGGTTTTTTTTTACGTTGTGCTGACCCTCGTTTTTAAATGACGCTATCCCGAGGAGGACACCTAAAGGCGAGCCGTAATGGCCTCATCTTCGGCAGGCTCCTCTGATTTTTTTTTCGTTTTTTTTAACATTGTGCTGACCCTCGTTCTTTAAATGACGATATCCCGAGGAAGACACCTAAAGGGGAGCAGTAATGGGCTCATCTTCGGCAGGCTCCTCCGGTTTTTGCTTTTTCTGATTTTTTTTTAACATTGTGCTGACCCTCGTTCTTTAAATGACGCTATCCCGAGGAGGACACCTAAAGGCGAGCCGTAATGGCCTCATCTTCGGCAGGCTCCTCCGGTTTTTTCTTTTTCTGTTTTTTTTAACGTTGTGCTGACTCTCGTTCTTTAAATGACGCTATCCCGAGGAGGACACCTAAAGGCGAGCCGTAATGGCCTCATCTTCGGCAAGCTCCTCCGATTTTCTTTTTCGTTTTTTTAGCATTGTGCTGACCATCGTTCTTTAAATGACGCTATCCCGAGGAGGACACCTAAAGGCGAGCCGTAATGGCCTCATCTTCGG
>NW_015496104.1:0-4667 GCF_000816755.2 Arachis ipaensis
GCGAGCCGTAATGGCCTCATCTTCAACAGGCTCCTCCGGTTTTTTTTATTTTTGACTTTTTACGTTGTGCTGACCCTCGTTTTTTAAATGACGCTATCCCGAGGAGGACACCTAAACGTAAGCCGTAATGGCCTCATCCTCGAAAGGCTCCTCCCATTTTTTTTTCTGGATTGTTTTTACGTTGTGCTGACCCTCGTTCTTTAAATGATGCTATCCCAAGGAGGACACCTAAAGGCGAGCCGTAATGGCCTCATCTTCGACAGGATCCTCAGGTTTTTTTTTTTTACGTTGTGCTGACCATCGTTCTTTAAATGATGGTATCTCGAGGAGGAGACCTAAACGCGAGCCGTAATGGCCTCATCTTCGACAGGATCCTCAGGTTTTTTTTTTTTACGTTGTGCTGACCATCGTTCTTTAAATGATGGTATCTCGAGGAGGAGACCTAAACGCGAGCCGTAATGGCCTCATCTTCGACAGGATCCTCAGGTTTTTTTTTTTTACGTTGTGCTGACCATCGTTCTTTAAATGATGGTATCTCGAGGAGGAGACCTAAACGCGAGCCGTAATGGCCTCATCTTCGACAGGATCCTCAGGTTTTTTTTTTTTACGTTGTGCTGACCATCGTTCTTTAAATGATGGTATCTCGAGGAGGAGACCTAAACGCGAGCCGTAATGGCCTCATCTTCGACAGGATCCTCAGGTTTTTTTTTTTTACGTTGTGCTGACCATCGTTCTTTAAATGATGGTATCTCGAGGAGGAGACCTAAACGCGAGCCGTAATGGCCTCATCTTCGACAGGATCCTCAGGTTTTTTTTTTTTACGTTGTGCTGACCATCGTTCTTTAAATGATGGTATCTCGAGGAGGAGACCTAAACGCGAGCCGTAATGGCCTCATCTTCGACAGGATCCTCAGGTTTTTTTTTTTTACGTTGTGCTGACCATCGTTCTTTAAATGATGGTATCTCGAGGAGGAGACCTAAACGCGAGCCGTAATGGCCTCATCTTCGACAGGATCCTCAGGTTTTTTTTTTTTACGTTGTGCTGACCATCGTTCTTTAAATGATGGTATCTCGAGGAGGAGACCTAAACGCGAGCCGTAATGGCCTCATCTTCGACAGGATCCTCAGGTTTTTTTTTTTTACGTTGTGCTGACCATCGTTCTTTAAATGATGGTATCTCGAGGAGGAGACCTAAACGCGAGCCGTAATGGCCTCATCTTCGACAGGATCCTCAGGTTTTTTTTTTTTACGTTGTGCTGACCATCGTTCTTTAAATGATGGTATCTCGAGGAGGAGACCTAAACGCGAGCCGTAATGGCCTCATCTTCGACAGGATCCTCAGGTTTTTTTTTTTTACGTTGTGCTGACCATCGTTCTTTAAATGATGGTATCTCGAGGAGGAGACCTAAACGCGAGCCGTAATGGCCTCATCTTCGACAGGATCCTCAGGTTTTTTTTTTTTACGTTGTGCTGACCATCGTTCTTTAAATGATGGTATCTCGAGGAGGAGACCTAAACGCGAGCCGTAATGGCCTCATCTTCGACAGGATCCTCAGGTTTTTTTTTTTTACGTTGTGCTGACCATCGTTCTTTAAATGATGGTATCTCGAGGAGGAGACCTAAACGCGAGCCGTAATGGCCTCATCTTCGACAGGATCCTCAGGTTTTTTTTTTTTACGTTGTGCTGACCATCGTTCTTTAAATGATGGTATCTCGAGGAGGAGACCTAAACGCGAGCCGTAATGGCCTCATCTTCGACAGGATCCTCAGGTTTTTTTTTTTTACGTTGTGCTGACCATCGTTCTTTAAATGATGGTATCTCGAGGAGGAGACCTAAACGCGAGCCGTAATGGCCTCATCTTTGATAGGTTCCCCCGGGTTTTTTTTCCGGGATTTTTTTTTTACGTTGTGATGACCCTCGTTATTTAAATGACGCTATCCCGAGGAGGACACCTAAATGCAAGCCGTAATGGCCTCCTCTTCGACAAGCTCCTTCAGTTTTTTTTTTCCAGATTTTTTTTTACGTTGTGCTAACCCCCATTCTTTAGTTGATGCTATCCCGAGTAGGACACCTAAAGGCGAGCCGTAAAGGCCTCATCTTCGACAGGCTCCTCCGGTTTTTTTTATTTTTGACTTTTTACGTTGTGCTGACCCTCGTACTTTAAATGACGCTATCCCGAGGAGGATACCTAAACGTAAGCTGTAATGGCCTCATCTTCGAAAGGCTCCTCCCATTTTTTTTTTCTGGATTGTTTTTACGTTGTGCTGACCCTCGTTCTTTAAATGACACTATCCTGAGGAGGTCAACTTAGGCGAGCCGTAATGGCCTCATCTTCGAAAGGCTCCTCCCATTTTTTTTTTCTGGATTTTTTTTACGTTGTACTGCCCCTCGTTCTTTAAATGACACTATCCTGAGGAGGTCAACTTAGGCGAGCCGTAATGGCCTCATCTATGGCAGGCTCCTCCGTTTCTTCTTTTTTTAAGTTTTTTTCTTCCCTTTTTTTTATTACGTTGTACTGACCCTCGTTCTTTAAATGACGCTATCCCGAGGAAGACACCTAAAGGCGAGCCGTAATGGCCTCATCTTTGACAGGTTCCCCCGGGTTTTTTTTTCCGATTTTTTTTATACGTTGTGCTGACCCTCGTTCTTTAAATGACGCTATCCCGAGGAAGTCACCTAAAGGCGAGCCGTAATGGCCTCATCTTCGGTAGGCTCCTCGGGTTTTTTTTTCCGATTTTTTTTTTACGTTGTACTGCCCCTCGTTCTTTAAATGACGCTATCTCGAGGAGGAGACCTAAACGCGAACTATAATGGCCTCATCTTCGGTAGGCTCCTCGGGTTTTTTTTTCCGATTTTTTTTTTACGTTGTACTGCCCCTCGTTCTTTAAATGACGCTATCTCGAGGAGGAGACCTAAACGCGAGCCATAATGGGCTCATCTTCGGCAGGCTCCTCTGGTTTTTTTTTTTTACGTTGCGCTGACCTTCGTTCTTTAAATGACGTTATCCTGAGGAGGTCACGTTAAGGGGAGCCGTAATGGCCTCATCTACGGCAGGCTCCTCCGTTTCTTCTTTTTTTAAGTTTTTTTCTTCCCTTTTTTTTATTACGTTGTACTGACCCTCGTTCATTAAATGACGCTATCCCGAGGAAGACACCTAAAGGCGAGCCGTAATGGCCTCATCTTTGACAGGTTCCCCCGGGTTTTTTTTTTCCGATTTTTTTTATACGTTGTGCTGACCCTCGTTCTTTAAATGACGCTATCCCGAGGAGGACACCTAAACGCATGCCGTAATGGCCTCATCTTCGGTAGGCTCCTCGGGTTTTTTTTTCCGGTTTTTTTTTACGTTGTGCTGACCCTCGTTCTTTAAATGACGCTACCCCGAGGAGGACACCTAAAGGCAAGCCGTAATGGCCTCATCTTCGGAAGATTCCTCCCTTTTTTTTTTTACGTTGTGCTGACCATCGTTCTTTAAATGATGCTATCTCGAGGAGGAGACCTAAACGCGAACTATAATGGCCTCATCTTCGGTAGGCTCCTCCGGTTTATTTTCTTTTTTACGTTGTGCTTACCCTCGTTCTTTAAATGATGCTATCCTGAGGAGGTCACCTTAAAGCGAGCCGTAATGGCCTCATCTTCGGCAGGCTCCTCCATTTTTTTTTCTAGTTTTTTTCTTCCTTTTTTTATTACGTTGTGCTGACCCTCGTTCTTTAAATGACGCTATCCCAAGGAAGACACCTAAAGGCGAGCCATAATGGGGTGATGTTTGACAGGTTCCCCTGATGAGTATTTTTGGAAAAAAAATGAATTCCAAACACACGAATCTCACCGGCAAGTGTACCGGGTCGCATCAAGTAATAAAACTCACGGGAGTGAGGTCGATCCCACAGGGATTGAAGGATTGAGCAATTTTGGTTTAGTGGTTGATTTACTCAAGCGAATCAAGATTTAGTTGAGTGATTTGTAATTAACTGAAATTTAAATTGCATGAAAATTAAAGGGAGAGGGATGATTGCAGTAAAGTAAAGAGAACAGAAAATAAAAGTGCTGAATCTTAAAGAACAAGAAATTAAATGGCAGAAACTTAGAACGCAAGAAATGTAAATTGCAGAATCTTGAAGTGCAAGAAATGTAAATGGCTTGAATTATAATGGGAATTGGGAATTGGATTTGCAGAAATTAGACAAGGAAAAGTAAATTGCTATAAACAGAAAAATAGAAAAGGAATTAAAATGAAACGGATCTCAACTGGAAATGTAAATGAACTTGGAGACGCATTCAACAGAGAAATTAAAATGAAAACTCCAGATCTTAGGACCCAAGAGACTAGATAACCAAGTCTAGATCTCAATGCCTTCCTAGATCCAATTTCAGAATTCAATTGCAAGAAAAGTAAAGATCAAGCAGTACAAGAAAGGAATGCAAATATTGATTTCTCAAAAAGTAAAGTAAATAAAACAGAGAGATCTCAGGGTGAGATTGAAACAGAATTCCTTCAATTTTCCAACACCCAAGATTCAAGGCAAGTGTAAATGAAATTGAAAACAAGAAAACTAAGAGGAAGAGAATTCAATTCTCCTTCCCTAAAACTCAGAATCTCAAATTAACTTCTAACCCAAAAGCTCTCCCAAAATCACTCAGTAAAAACTAAAACGGAAAAGCTCCCTAA
>NW_015496104.1:8542-8968 GCF_000816755.2 Arachis ipaensis
TTTTTTTTACGTTGTGCTGACCCTCGTTCTTTAAATGATGCTATCCCGAAGAGGACACCTAAAGGCGAGCCGTAATGGCCTCATCTTCGACAGGATCCTCAGGTTTTTTTTTTTTTACGTTGTGCTGACCCTCGTTCTTTAAATGACGCTATCCCGAGGAAAACACCTAAAGGCGAGCCGTAATGGCCTCATCTTTGACAGGTTCCCCCGGTTTTTTTTTCGGGGTTTTTTTTTTTTCACGTTGTGCTGACCCTCGTTATTTAAATGACGCTATCCCGAGGAGGACACCAAACGCAAGCTGTAATGGCCTCCTCTTCGACAGGCTCCTCTGGTTTTTTTTCCAGATTTTTTTTACGTTGTGCTGACCCTCGTTCTTTAAATGACGCTATCTTGAGGAGGACACCTAAAGGCGAGCCGTAATGGCCT
>NW_015496104.1:9145-14255 GCF_000816755.2 Arachis ipaensis
TAAATGACGCTATCTTGAGGAGGACACCTAAAGGCGAGCCGTAATGGCCTCATCTTCGACAGGCTCCTCAGTTTTTTTTTTTACGTTGTGCTGACCCTCGTTCTTTAAATGACGCTATCCTGAGGAGGTCACATTAAGGCAAGCCGTAATGGCCTCATCTTCGGCAGGCTCCTCCGTTTCTTCTTTTTTCATGTTTTTTTCTTCCTTTTTTTTATTACGTTGTGCAGACCCTCCGTTCTTTAAATGACGCTATCCCGAGGAGGACACCTAAACGCAAGCCGTAATGGCCTCATCTTCGACAGGCTCCTCCGGTTTCTTTTTTCCAGATTTTTTTTTACGTTGTGCTGACCCTCGTTCTTTAAATGATGCTATCCCGAGGAGGACACCTAAAGGCGAGCCGTAATGGCCTTATCTTTGGCAGGTTCCTGCGTTTTTTTTCCTTTTTTTTGCGTTGTGCTGACCCTCGTTCTTTAAATGACGCTATCCCGAGGAGGACACCTAAACGCAAACCGTAATGACCTCATCTTCGGCATGCTCCTCCAGTTTTTTTTTGTCAAATTTTTTTTACGTTGTGCTGACCCTCGTTCTTTAAATGATGCTATCCCGAGGAGGACACCTAAAGGCGAGCCGTAATGGCCTTATCTTTGGCAGGTTCCTGCGTTTTTTTTCCTTTTTTTTGCGTTGTGCTGACCCTCGTTCTTTAAATGATGCTATCCCGAGGAGGACACCTAAAGGCGAGCCGTAATGGCCTCATCTTTGACAGGTTCTCCCGGGTTTTTTTTTTTCGGGGTTTTTTTTTTTTTTTACGTTGTGCTGACCCTCATTCCTTAAATGACGCTATCCCGAGGAAAACAGCTAAAGGCGAGCCGTAATGGCCTCATCTTTGACAGGTTCTCCCGGGTTTTTTTTTCCGGGGTTTTTGTTTTTTTTTACGTTGTGCTGACCCTCGTTATTTAAATGACGCTATCCCGAGGAGGACACCTAAACGCAAGCCATAATGGCCTCATCTTCGATAGGCTCCTCCGGTTTATTTTTCCTGATTTTTTTTTTTACTTTGTGCTGACCCTTGTTCTTTAAATGATGCTATCCCGAGGAGGACACCTAAAGGCGAGCCGTAATGGCCTCATCTTTGGCAGGTTCCTCCGATTTTTTTCCTTTTTTTTTTTTGCGTTGTGCTGACCCTCTTTCTTTAAATGACGCTATCTCGAGGAGGACACCTAAATGCAAGCCGTAATGGCCTCATCTTCGGCAGGCTCCTCCGTTTTTTTTCGGATTTTTTTTTACGTTGTGCTGACCCTCATTCTTTAAATGATGTTATCCCGAGGAGGACACCTTAAGGCGAGCCGTAATGGCCTCATCTTCGACAGGATCCTCATGTTTTTTTTTACGTTGTGCTAACCCTCGTTATTTAAATGACGATATCCCGAGGACGACACCTAAACGCAAGCCGTAATGGCCTCCTCTTCGACAGGCTCCTCTGGTTTTTTTTTTCCAGATTTTTTTTTACGTTTTGCTGACCCTCGTTCTTTAAATAATGCTATCCCGACGAGGACACCTAAAGGTGAGCCGTAATGGCGTCATATTCGACAGGCTCCTCAAGTTTTTTTTTTTTTTTTACGTTGTGCTGACACTCGTTCTTTAAATGACGCTATCCTGAGAAGGTCACCTTAAGGCGAGCCGTAATGGCCTCATCTTCGGCAGGCTCCTCCGTTTCTTCTTTTTTCAAGTCTTTTTCTTCCTTTTTTTTATTACGTTGTGCTGACCCTTGTTCTTTAAATGACGCTATCCCGAGGAAGACACCTAAAGGCGAGCCGTAATGGTCTCATCTTTGACAGGTTCCCTCGTGTTATTTTTCCGTTTTTTTTTATACGTTGTGCTGACCCTCGTTCTTTAAATGACGATATCCCGAGTAGGACACCTAAACGTAAGCCGTAATGGCCTCATCTTCGACAGGCTCCTCTGGTTTTTTTTTCCAGATTTTTTTTTACGTTGTGCTGACCCTAGTTCTTTAAATGATGCTATCCCGAGGAGGACACCTAAAGGCGAGCCGTAATGGCCACCTCTTTGGCAGGTTCCTCCGGTTTTTTTTCCTTTTTTTTTGCGTTGTGCTGACCCTCGTTCTTTAAATGACGCTATCCTAAGGAGGTCACCGTAAGGCGAGCCGTAATGGCCTCATCTTCGGCAGGCTCCTCCGGTTTTTTTTTTTTACGTTGTGCTGACCCTCGTTCTTTAAATGACGCTATCCTAAGGAGGTCACCGTAAGGCGAGCCGTAATGGCCTCATCTTCGGCAGGCTCCTCCGTTTCGTCTTTTTTCAAGTTTTTTTCTTCCTTTATTTTATTACGTTGTGCTGACCCTCATTCTTTTAATGACGCTATCCCGAGGAGGACACCTAAACGCAAGCCGTAATGGCCTCATCTTCAACAGCTCCTCCGGTTTTTTTAATTTTTTATTTTTTTTATGTTGTCCTGACCCTCATTCTTTAAATGACGCTATCCCGAGGAGGACACCTAAACGCAAGGCGTAATGGCCTCATCTTCGAAATGCTCCTCCGGTTTTTTTTTCTGGATTTTTTTTTACGTTGTGCTGACCCTCGTTCTTTGAATGATGCTATCCCGAGGAGGACACCTAAAGGCGAGTCTTAATGGCCTCATCTTCGACAGGCTCCTCAGGTTTTTTTTTTACATTGTGCTCACCCTCGTTCTTTAAATGACACTAGCTCGAGGAGGAGACCTAAACGCGAGCCCTAATAAGCTCATCTTCGGCAGGCTCCTCCGTTTCTTCTTTTTTCAAGTTTTTTTCTTCCTTTTTTTATTACGTTGTGCTGACCCTCGTTCTTTAAATGACGCTATCCGTAATGGCCTCATCTTCGGCAGGCTCCTCCGTTTCTTCTTTTTTCAAGTTTTTTTCTTCCTTTTTTTATTACGTTGTGCTGACCCTCGTTCTTTAAATGACGCTATCCGTAATGGCCTCATCTTCGGCAGGCTCCTCCGTTTCTTCTTTTTTCAAGTTTTTTTCTTCCTTTTTTTATTACGTTGTGCTGACCCTCGTTCTTTAAATGACGCTATCCGTAATGGCCTCATCTTCGGCAGGCTCCTCCGTTTCTTCTTTTTTCAAGTTTTTTTCTTCCTTTTTTTATTACGTTGTGCTGACCCTCGTTCTTTAAATGACGCTATCCGTAATGGCCTCATCTTCGGCAGGCTCCTCCGTTTCTTCTTTTTTCAAGTTTTTTTCTTCCTTTTTTTATTACGTTGTGCTGACCCTCGTTCTTTAAATGACGCTATCCGTAATGGCCTCATCTTCGGCAGGCTCCTCCGTTTCTTCTTTTTTCAAGTTTTTTTCTTCCTTTTTTTATTACGTTGTGCTGACCCTCGTTCTTTAAATGACGCTATCCGTAATGGCCTCATCTTCGGCAGGCTCCTCCGTTTCTTCTTTTTTCAAGTTTTTTTCTTCCTTTTTTTATTACGTTGTGCTGACCCTCGTTCTTTAAATGACGCTATCCGTAATGGCCTCATCTTCGGCAGGCTCCTCCGTTTCTTCTTTTTTCAAGTTTTTTTCTTCCTTTTTTTATTACGTTGTGCTGACCCTCGTTCTTTAAATGACGCTATCCGTAATGGCCTCATCTTCGGCAGGCTCCTCCGTTTCTTCTTTTTTCAAGTTTTTTTCTTCCTTTTTTTATTACGTTGTGCTGACCCTCGTTCTTTAAATGACGCTATCCGTAATGGCCTCATCTTCGGCAGGCTCCTCCGTTTCTTCTTTTTTCAAGTTTTTTTCTTCCTTTTTTTATTACGTTGTGCTGACCCTCGTTCTTTAAATGACGCTATCCGTAATGGCCTCATCTTCGGCAGGCTCCTCCGTTTCTTCTTTTTTCAAGTTTTTTTCTTCCTTTTTTTATTACGTTGTGCTGACCCTCGTTCTTTAAATGACGCTATCCGTAATGGCCTCATCTTCGGCAGGCTCCTCCGTTTCTTCTTTTTTCAAGTTTTTTTCTTCCTTTTTTTATTACGTTGTGCTGACCCTCGTTCTTTAAATGACGCTATCCCGAGGAAGACACCTAAAGGCGAGCCGTAATGGCCTCATCTTTGACAGGTTCCCCCGGGTTTTATTTTCCAGTTTTTTTTTACGTTGTGCTGATCCTCGTTCTTTTAATGACGCTATCCCGAGGAGGACACCTAAACGCAAGCCGTAATGGCCTCATCTTCAACAGCTCCTCCGGTTTTTTTTCTAGATTTTTTTTTACGTTGTGCTGACCCTCGTTTTTTAAATGATGCTATCCTGAGGAGGACACCTAAAGGCGAGCCGTAATGGCCTCATCTTCGACAGGCTCCTCTGGTTTTTTTAATTTTTTATTTTTTTTACGTTGTCCTGACCCTCGTTCTTTAAATGACGCTATCCCAAGGAAGACACCTAATGATGGATATTTTTGTGGAAAAACGAATTTCTCCAAAACACCCAAAACTAACCGGCAAGTGCACCGGGTCGCATCAAGTAATAAAACTCACGTGAGTGAGGTCGATCCCACAGGGATTGATGGATCAAGCAACTTTAATGGGTGATTAGTTTAGTCAAGCTAACATTTAAGTGAGATTGGGTGAAACTTAAAGCAACAGAATGTAAATGACAAGGAATTATAAAGTGCAGAAAGTAAATTGTATTGAAACTTAAAGAGCAAGAAAGTAAAAGAGCTGAAACTTAAATTGCAAGAAAAGTAAATTGCATGAAAAGTAAAGGGGGGCTGGGTGTTAGAAATTAAAGAAAGCAATGGATCCAAGGCAAGAAATGTAAATTCAGATTTGCAGCAAGCTCAAAGTTAAAGTGTAGAATGTAAATATGCAGGAAATGTAAATTGGAAGCAATGTAGTAGAAAGTAAAAATTGCAGAGAAGGAAATTGTAGCAGTAAAGTAAATCAGTAAGAAAATTTAAATCAATTGTGAAATCTAGAAAGACAAGTGAAGATCTCAGGGGCTCGATGAGACTAGAAAACAAGTCTAGATCTCAAGTCCTTCCTTGATCCAATAAAGAACAATTTGCAGAAGAAATAGAGATGAAAGAAGTAAACAGAGTGTTGATTCAAATCCTTAATTCACTGAAATTTTGTAGAAGAAGAAAA